>NC_056739.1:508091432-508346432 GCF_019279795.1 Protopterus annectens
AATGTGTTGTTAAGTCAATTAGACTGGATTGCATGTGTCCAGTGGACATGTGTGCGAAATAGATAGCTATGTATGGGGCGACATTTTTTTTTTTTTTGTGGGAACAGATTGCCCCTTTATTTTTTTTTTTTATAAGGTGAGAGTGGGATATTGGGGAAGGATAGTAGGCATATGTGGGGAGGTAGTTTGGGTAGGAAGACAGACAAGACAAACAAGGCAACAGACAGGGGCAGTATATGCTACATGTGGGGGTAAACACCTTGGACAGGGAGGGTGGTTGGTAATCAGACACCCACAAGCCCCCAAATGGATACTGTGGGACTGAGGTCCCCACCCATGGGCAGTCACCACTACACCTTCATGGCCCCAAATGTGGCTGTGCTGGGGGCTGAGCAGGAGGGGCAGGGTGACCCTAAAGATGCTCCACGTGGCCCTCAAGCTAGCATAGCAGATCTCCAAACTCCTTCTGAAGCTTGCTATGCACCATTCCCCAGACATGATGACAGGCGACAGTGTCCTGTCCATGCCCGGTCCAGCAGGGGGGACGGGCCCCATACACTGAGGCAGTTCCACCCCAAGGTGGTGCAGGTCCAGCAGATGAGGAGACCCCAGGTTGGGTCCCAGACATGCTGGGGCCCGGTGCCACAGCCAGTTGAGGTGGGAAAGGCAGACCCACTGGGTTCGTCCTTCCAGATGAGCTATGGTATTGCAGTTTTATAACATATGTTGGTTAGTCATGAAAAACACATTCCAGGATTAGTTATAACAGCATGCATAGGAATTCTCATTAACCCAAAACTACATATTTGGAACAGTTGCACAGCAAATAGCACACATGCATATATGGAACCACAGTGGGCATTATAACGGCATGCAGGTTACATTGATAAAAACAGACCACCAATGATAGTATTTAAACAGGGAACATTAATAGTCAAATGTTTAAATATTTGCAGAAAAATATGACACATGTACCAACAGTAGGTCTGGTGAAAAACATACCCATTGATTTATATGTTTAGATCATTGGTGCAGATAGGGTGGGGGGAGAGAGAAATGTCAATTACCAACTGTAGAGGCTTCAATTGCTCACAACATTAATGATCATTGCTCTAATCATTACTCTCCAGGTATTACCTTACTTTACATCAACCTATGGCCTTGGGTTGGGCAGTGGTATGTTTGTACACAGTGTATAATTACAGCCTTCTTATGACTAATTTATACATTTTCTTACCTGGCAGACCTGTGGATGAAGTTACTGTTAACACTACCTGACTGTTTCTACCCATATTCACATTGTCATGGTTACATATGTGCACTCATACTGTTTGTGTGTGTGTGTGTGTGTGTGTGTGTGTGTGTGTGTGTGTGTGTGTGTGTGTGTGTGTGTGTGTGTGTGTGTGTGTGTGTGTGTGTGTGTGTGTGTGTGTGTGTGCTGCTGCCATACTCTGCCTTGATTTCTATCAGTAACCCTGAGTGTGGGGAGCATTAACCAATATCAGTGACAACGTGACACTTGAAGGACATTTCTTGGCGGAGACTACTTGGTGTATGTACTTATCTTGCTGTCATTTGCAGCCTTGGGGATGGACAGTGGGGATTGTACACAGTGTATAAGTACAGCCTTCTTACAGCTAAAATATACATTTTCTTACCTGGCAGACCTGTGGAAGAAATTTCTGTTAACACTACCTGACTGTTTCTACACATATTAACTTATTCCTGGGTGAAAATATGCATATAGTTTACTACCACTCCTGGGGTTTGAACCGTGACTGTTTGTACATAAAATAGAACAAAAGCTTATGTTTCATCAGAATGAGCTATTAAGAAACTGCTGCTGTGTGTTTGACTGTTTTCTGCCTAATACTCTCTTGGTTGTATAATCTGACATTGTAATTCAAAAATTCATGCATGGCAGATAGTTCTTATACTGTGTATTTATACTCTGACATAACACAGTCTGGAAAACACTAGTTAATACAACATTATTATTCAGGTATCAGATCTTGGTGCATAGAACTTTTCATATAGTTAACCTCCTGTTTGACAACTCCACAATCTTTGTCAGATGAGCCATGATTATTTAATTCTTTCAGAGCTATAGTTGC
This sequence comes from Protopterus annectens, assembly GCF_019279795.1. Classification (NCBI taxonomy): domain Eukaryota; kingdom Metazoa; phylum Chordata; order Ceratodontiformes; family Protopteridae; genus Protopterus; species Protopterus annectens. Next base: position 508,093,547 of record NC_056739.1, read on the forward strand.
TGTGCAGAAACTGTACACATTTAATTTCATACAACCACATACCAAAGTAAAGATAACTAGTCTGGGGCTTTGACTTTTATTGACAGGTACTGACACTTTTATTGATATATATTCTGTACATCACTATTACTCTGCTAATGTCTCGTTTATTCAGTACAAGTCATACCCATTTTTAAATACTGATAGGTGACATTCTACTCCTTTCTATTTATTTTCCCTGAATACTACAAGCTGGATTTGTACTCATGAGCCTTGCAATGCAGCCTTAGCAGCCTGCTGGTATGGGCATCCAAGTTCATGGCCTTCTCATCTGCAGCTGTACAGGGGATAGAGAAACATTTATGCATACCAATCCATCACATACACAGGCTGGACTTTGGAAAACACTTATTGATACTGATACTTACACATGTCTGGGACATTCCCCGCCTGTGCATCTTGGACCCAATGGTCCAAGAGCTCCCTATTCCTATGTTTCAAGTCAGCAAAATGGTGATGGACCTGCTCACCAGTCTGAGGGATGCCAGTGGCACTGGTGAGATCACTTGCGAGACAGTCCTAGGCCTCCACTTTGTATTGGGATCGCTGGTACTAGTCCTGCAGCAGTCTCCCCTTCATGGTTTTCTACTAGGAGTCTAACCATGACCCTGGACTCCTGAATGCCCCAGTGCTGCCCCCAAAAGTGCACACCTTCACCAACACCAGCAATAGTGCCTGCAGTGGGGAGCTACAAGTGGTTATGACCTGTATTCCCCCCTGTGAAGTTTACATAGGGCTGATTTCCAACCCTTTGCCATGACTGGATGGTTTTGAATATGCTTAGCAAAGATAAGCATTGCTTAAGGGGTAGATGCTATGCACTGCTTACCAGTGTGCAAATCCACTTACCTACACTAATTATTGCTAAACAAATTTAAGCAATGCTTACTCTAGCTAAGCACAGCTGAGCACAATTTAGCATTGTTCAGCTTTCATTTTATGGACTATCATTGTTATCAGTATAATAATAACAATAATAATAATAATAATAATAATAATAATTATTATTATTATTATTATTATTATTATTATTATTATTATTATTATTATTATCATTATTATTTTATGTACTTTCATTACATTACATTCTTTTGTGGCTATACTGTATGGGACTCTAGTATTTACATGGGGGTTTCACATCTGTACAACACTGACACCTCACATTTGAACCTGCTACACTACCCTGGTTAATAAATATATATTATTCACTACCTATTTCTAGAAAAATATACTTTTAGTGCTGTTTTCACAAATAAAAATGAATAGTTTGTATGGGGGCTTGAACCGTGAATGACAGCATGCTAAGCAAAAGCTCTAATCACTACACTATTTCACTTTGATTACTTGTGCTGTATAGTTCTTTTTAGCTCCTTCAAATGTTTAAGCTATGGTATGTATAGCTGTGCGACACAGTCACCCATTCAGCTATGCTTAAACTTTATTAGGGATGGAAAAAAAAATAAATGTGCACCATTACTCATAAACTTAGAAAGCTGCTAGAATAAATCAATTTGCGTTAGCATACATTTTTTGAAGGATATAAGTTATGAAACTCTAATGTATGTCACTATTTAATGATTTTAATCCTTAGATCATCCCAATGATTTGTCAGACAAGAGGTAATTTTATGAGGGAAATGCCAAATATATAAGGTTGAATTCTGGACATGCTGAGAAAATCTGGACAGTTGAGAGCTATGTTGTGGGGGGCTGTGCTTCTGTATTTTGTCTGTGAACACTGTGTCTGTGGATACTGTTAGTTGCTTTAGAATTGCCGTATGGCTCGTGTCCATGTAGAGACTACAGCAGTGCACCTTCATTAATATGCAAGGTGTGCTGCTGTTCTACACATATACCCTAGGATTCATGAAATTCCTGCATGGAGTTTCATGAATCCTAGGGTATATGTGTAACACCAGAAGGACCCAGGGTAAAAAATAAGTGATCACAGCAGAGTCACCCACCTGCAGCTGAGACAAAGTGCTAGTCTGCTGTGGTGGCAAATGCTTGTTTGCATAACTTTTTCTTTTTGTATCTGGAAGAAAGACTGAAACTGGGAATAACTGTTTTTTCCAATGTGAAGCCAGAAATGGTGCCTCTTTCCTAGGAAGACTAGCAGCAAAAGCCAGAAAAAAATGAAGTCTTTAAAAGTCACATTTTTCAGTAAAAAACACAGTAAAAAGCATTTTAAAACACTTGCCAACTCCCAAAGTAAAATAAACACAATTTCTCTATATAAAAAAAGTTTTCCTTTAAAAAAAACCTTTAAACTGACAGAAAAAGAAAACAGAAAAATATAGTTCTCATGTTTAAAAGATCAATACATTCTTGTGACAGTCTATTAAAACACAAACTCCTTGGTTTAAAATAACTTTCCTAAAGAGGAAAGTACTAACAATCAACAAAAATAGTCTGTTCAGCAAAAGGAGAGCACAAACTGACCATCAATCCTCAAAAGACTCAGAGGCATGTACTCTTCTGTGGCAGTAAAGCTCTGAAAGGCTTGGTGGCAGACTTGTATTTTAGTCAATTCAGCTTGATGTGTCTCACTGATGGGAGCATGGCCGGTCCTATGAAACATTGGAATTTGACTGGCTGTTAAATCCTTGGCAGGACGAAAATCATACAGCTAAGGTTACTGCAGCAGTGGTCAATATGATGAACATTTCATTTTGCACTGTGTAAATGGGGTTCTTTGCCATCTTTAAACAGTTATATGCCAGCTGTATTGTCTTCTTATCACAAATCCTTGAAAAATAGTTTAATTAAAATTTCTCCAAAATTTAAACTCAACCTTTCCGACTCATAACATATGCCATATTTGGTATTGATATTGCATTGTTTGATATTTTTCAATACACTGATAGTCATTTGGACTATGTACAAATAAATGAAGAGGTTTTTTGGACCATTCAAAGTCATTTTGTCACTGTTGATTATGTTACAATTCTGAACATCTTGTGTAACTATGACAAGCTTATGAATGCACTGAGTACCTAACTAGTTAGGAGAGTACATTTGTACTGGGTGGGAGGAGAGCTATCTTTCACCCTTTATCAGTAGCTGTTTGAGTGTCTTGCAGCTCAGTACTAAGCCACTTCCTGTTTATAACTGTCACAAATGTTATATATCTGGAAAACAGATAAGTCTAACTCTTGAATAGAAGTCCTTTGTCTCAGGTAGTTCCAAACACCAATCCAGCCTTCATTCGTTAAAATTATTGTCATATCAAAGGGACATCATCTTAATTACTCAAATAACAGATGAATGTTCTTCTCAAATAAAAACTAGGTCGATGTTAATAGTAGCACAAAAATACAAGCAAGTGATACTCTTTAGTAGACAGTCTTACAGATGAGTAATTGAATAGCTCATTTTTGAGGAAGCAAATTCAACAAAACCACCTGATCTTTTTATAGATATCCACATCACATTTAACAGAGAAGTTGGCAATGTAGCAATGATAGTAATCACAGACTAGGAAGACAATAGAGCTCTAATACATACATTTCACAGAATGCTGGACTGTCCATTTCACATGTATACTTTCTTCCTTCTTTCACATAATTAACATATTTTTAACTAACTTATTGCCTCACTAATGCACAAGCTAGAGCAAGCATAACATGGGATAGAGATGCTTGATCCAGGACACCATGGAACAACAAATCTCTGTAGTATTCTCTGTATTCTTAAATAGCAGGAATTCTTACCATCAGCTGTTCCTTATTTAGCTATTTGGTTCAGAAACATCTGGGTTTGTCTAAGTGTCCTGCTCTGGTCAGTAGTCATTCTGGGTGAAATATTTAGGGAGTCAGACTTGTTGTTGGAATGCTAGTCTACATGCTTAAATAGAAATGTGAGATGGAGAAGAAAGTTATTTTGCATACTTTGAATAGCCTTGGTACATGCTTTCATATACCCTAAAGTACATTTATTTGCTTATTTGTTTATTGTTTTTTGTTTACTGGAAAAGTATTACTGGGCACAAGCTTCATTTTAAAGGAGGACCAGGCAGAAAAGTTGCTCATTAAAATACACATTTACAATGAACAACAATAAAAATTAAACATTTTTAGCATTACTTTTTGGACAGTATTGAGAAAAATTGAAAATACATTTATAATATACTTTAGAAGCTATATTATTTTATATAAGTCAAACACATGTTAACATGTAATAGCTGGAGATACAAGAGCAATGATTATGTATATAAGCTCAGTATATGTATATTGACATTAATGAGGTAGGATGTCACTAGTGCAGGAACAGAAAATAGTGGATGATGAAGGGTATAAGAAGAATAATCAAGAAAAAAACATAAGTAGAAAAATGATAGTGGAGAGGCTCAAATGAGATAAGTAAGATGATGAGGTGGGCAAAGAGGGGGTGTTAGTAGAACAGGATTAAGGATATATCTTAGCTGGAGGAGCAGTAGTGGGGCAGAAAGAGAAAGACAGGGATAATAAAAGTGAAAGAGTCAGGGTGCTTGCTAGAGAGACTGACAATGAAGAGAAACAGGAGGAAAGATGGATTTAGTCAGGATAGGAACATGAGCATAGCCATGAGGACGTTAGCTGTTGTTTTATGTTATCTTTGAAACATGTGGTAATTTTGTCTTGTTTATGCTGGTAGCAGCAAAGGTTGAGTAAAGTGAGTTGCTGCACTGTTATGAGACTTGGTCCTGGTCAGGAGATATTTGTTCTGTGAGCAGACATTCCTAGGAGGGAAGTAGTGTTTGAGGATGTTTTGTAGTTACAAGCAGGTGTTGGGTTTGTGTATTATGTGTGGACACTAAACAGATGGGAGTATATAGGAAATTAGGTGGTTTGAGCCAGTGTAGGTGCTTCAATGCAGGGCAGTGGTGTGAACGGTTTGGTAAGCTGGATGCAAACATAGCTATTTTATCGTAGCACACCTGTAGTTTATTTTTTAAGGTAGAGTGAAAGTTAGTAAGGATGAGTGCTCAATAGAGAAGTGGCAGGAGAAGATAAAATGTTGCTAAAGAATTCCTAGAGTAGTCAGTGAGAAAGGGTAGTCTTTCTGAAGAGGAAGACCACATTTTGATGAGTTTCTTTGATGGCTCAAGTGAAATGTTGATCATACTTTTAAGTTATTATCAATTAAGACACCAAGAAGCTTTCTTTTGGAAACTGTTTCAACTGAGGTATTATTTGCTGGTGTGAAGTTGGTGATTGTTTCTGTGATGACATAAATTTGGATAAAACAGCATTGTTTTTTTAAACCCTTAAAAGTAGATGGCAGTCATCTAGCTGGGCCTTAGGTGAGGAATAGTAGTCCTGGATCATCTTATGGAGTAGCAGTGGACTTGGTGAATAACATATGAGCATGGTGCCATCTGCATATTATACTATGGAGGCTTCTTTGGTACCTTTGTGAAGATTATTAGTGAATTTATTAAATAGTAAAGGGCCTAGAATTGATCCTTTATGCATGCCAACAGAAAAAGACAGAAAGTGAAAGGGATCTCATTTCATTTTACAACCTGGAGTCTGTTGGTGAGATTGTTTTGGAACCAGCTAAAGAATGAATGGAAGAGTCCTAGGGAGAAGAGATTAATGAAGCAGGCATTGGTGTGAAAATGTCAAATACTTTTGACATGTTTAAGAAGAAGCAAGTGTTTCTATTAGAGTTTATGATTTCAGTAAAACTGACCAGAGATGGGAAAGGGGTTGAGGAATGAATGTTTTGGAAAGTTGAAGTGGAACGTCTATAGGTCGTAATTGGAGAGGTCAGTGGATTTTGTCCTTTTATGTAGAGATATGATGTGGGATTTTTTATAGATGTCAGGGACATAACTTTCTGTAATTGATTGGTTTATGAGTATATATGGAGGGTATGCTATAGCATCTGCAGCGATTCTGTGATATTTTGCTGGCAGGTTGTCAGCAGCTGGTGTGGAATTTTTTAGTTTTAGGAGATTTTTTTAATAAAGGAGGAAGGATTTTGATGGTGATTAGTACTGTCTGGGATAGTGAGGCTGGTGGGTGGTTTGTTATTAAGTATGGAGAGGACAAAGTACATGAAATGTGGATTTAATTAGATAGCTGTATGGACTGAGTTGTTGGTAGTAGTTGGTGAAAGAGTTATAGTTTGGCCTGGCTTTAATAGTATTTTGTTCCAGAAGAGCTACTGGTTCTGTTGGTGGTTGTCTTGGAACTTGGAAAAGTAATTAGCATTGTCTGATCTGATTTTTTTGTTTGTTTGTTTAGATAGGATGCTAAGCTGTTTAAAATATTGCCATTTTGTAGTGTTTTGTCAGTAGATCATGATTTCCAAGCTTTATCTTTGTTTAACATGAGTTGCTTGATTTCTCTTGTGAGCCATGGAGTGGGGCTGGATTTGATTAAATTTGATCTGACGGGAGCTAGTTTGTGTAGTATGCTCAGGTATGTGTTGTTAAAGTGAGTTATGGCATCATCTAGAGGTAAGAATTTTACAATATTCTTGTTGTATTGGTTGAGGCAGCTAATGAAGGTGCCATTATTTAAGGAGGATAGTGTGCACACGTTATTACATATTATGTGTTCACATCTATGTTTAGATTGCCTTACAGCAAAGGTTGATAGAGGGTCACTTATGGTGTCAGGTAGACAGCCAGCAGTCTTAGTTTTGTCATAGCTGGTGGTGATAATCCAGTCTAATGTGATTCCCTCTTATTGCATATCTCTATTTGAGTAGCAGTAGTGAGAATTTCAGTAAAAACAAACAGGCTGATGGAGAGTTTGGGAGAGTCAGAGATGATAAGTAGGTAGTTCATTTTAATGCCAACTCCTCAAAACAGTTTCAGAGGCCATATCCCTGGGAAAAAACATCAAGTGAATCATACACACTCTGAAAAGAAAGAACAATGACTAGTACAAATAGAAGAAACTAAATAATTTAAGGCAGATATTTCCTCACAAGTAGAAACTGCAGACCAAACATTCCTCATACTTTCACAAATAATCAGAATGAACATTAACATGTGAGCCTGACAGTTCAAAATTCTGAATACCAAAGTTGCAGAAGCATACACTATTTTTCCTTACCTATCAATACTCTTCCCATCATTATCAGGAAGATTAAGATAGGAATTTACTAACTGTTTAGCAGCAGTAGGAATAACTAAAGTTATAGCTGCTGGGTCCCTTTTGGGAAGAGTATATAAAAACTTAGACTGAGGAACTAACTTTAAACATTGTAAATGCCATTTTAGGGGCAGCAAGTTGGCTATCAAGGAAAATACAGGCAGACACACACATGCATACATATACACACAGACACACACAAACACACACACACACACACACACACACACACACACACACACACACACACACACACACACACACACACACACACACACTTCAATGTTGACAGAAATGTTGGAAATGGTGACGGATCAGGAAATTCCTTTTGTAAGAGCACATAAACATTTCTGAGGGCCTTAGAGACCTCATTGTAAACCCAATGAAAACATCGGATCATTGTGGAAATAGTTTCAAAGAGAGAGGAGCCACAAAGGGAGATTCAGAAACTGAGCTCCTCTCTCAGTAAGAATTATAAAACTGTGGAGAAAACCTGTACCTGTCCATTTAATCTTCCTGTCCAGATTCAGAATCTTGAATCTCTTCAGGAAAGAAGATATCCTTGTTTGTTTTACCAGAAAGCAATGAATAAATGGAACAAAAGCCTTAATAAAACATTGAACCAGACCAGTAAACTACTTCTGTCTTAGGAAATTTGAAAATGAGAAGATAACATGTTTAGTTTTGTACTTCTTTTTGACCAAAGATGGTGCCAAAAGTGTTATAAATGGCACTAGTAGCTTTCCCAGGGTTGGGTATAATGTTATGATGAAACAGGGAAGTCTTCCCTATTCCATCTCCCAGGACAAACAAGAGTAGCTCTCTCTTGCCCACTGAGGGGACCCCAATAGCCATAGAGGAGTTGACTAACCCTTGGTCTATAGCGACTATATGTGTGACACCAGAAGGACACAGCGTAAAATATAAGTGATCACAGCAGAGTCACCTCCTGCAGCTGACATGAAGGGCTAGTCTGCTATGGTGACAAATGCTTGTTTGCATAACATTTTCTTTTTGTAGCTGGAAGAAGGACTGACACTGGGACTGACTGCTTTTTCCAGTGTCAAGGTAAAAATGGGGCCTCTTTCCTAGGAAAACTAGCAGAAAAAGCCCCAAAAAAATAAAGCACTTTAAAGCACTTGCCAACCCCCAAAGTAAAATGAACACAATTTCTCTACAGAAAAAAACTGTTTTAATTTAAACAACTTTTAAACTGACAGAAAAAAACAGAAAAAAATTAGTCCTCATGTTTAAAAGATCAATACAGTCTTGTGGCAGTCCATTAAATCACAAACTCCTTGCTTTAAAATAACTTTCCTGAAGAGGAAAGTATTAACAATCAACAAAAATAATCTGTCCAACAAAAGGACAGCACAAACTGACCATCAATCCTCAAAAGCCTTAGAGGAGCATACTTTTCAGTGGCAGGAAAGCTATAAAAGGTTTGATGGTCAAACTTGTCTTTTAGTCGGCTCAGCTTGACATATCTCAGCGATTTGGGTGCATGGCAGGTGCTGTGAACATTTGGAGTCTTTCTGGCTGTTAAATCCTTGCCAGATAAATGGATTAGTAATGGAGAGAATTTACAGAAATAGAAACTGAGGTTATGGAGTACTTGCAAAGGGAAGGATTTAGTGTAGAAATTTTAACACAGATAAAAACACAACAGGAAAGAGCAATGGACACCCAAATTAAGAAGAAAACAATGAAGCAGGAAACATATAATCAGTTGATATATGAAGATACTTTGGACCCTTCTTCTGGAAACCAGTACAAAAGTTCAGTTGGAGCTATACTGCAAGGGAAAGAACAGGAAACTGTGGCAACTATGACACAGTCAGTGCTGTGGAGTGGTAGGCCAGTGAGTTCCCATACGAAAGAGGAATGGATGGCACAGAGAGAAACTGAAGAGAACGTGGCATCGAGAGAAGCTCTGGAAGTTTCTATAGAATGCCCGCAGGAAATGTGAACAAAGAATGTTCTCTCAGTTTAGAAGAAAATGATCTAAGAGAAGAGTTACTTGATTTAATACAGGTGGATAGACATATTAAGATCGATGAAATAAATAGAATGCAGAAGGCCAATAAAAACCAAAAAGCTAGATGTCTGATAAAACAAATGGACAAAGTAATTGGGACTGTCTGCAGAGATTCATGTAATATAACAGAAGTAAATAGGATACATTACTGTGCAGTCAAATTAATAACAGAAAAAGTCCTATCAAAAGATAATAGGGCAGTAAGGGAAAGGACAGGGAGAAATCAAATTCCATCATAGAAGTATTGAATAGAGAAAACTATAAAGCAATTAAGACAAGAAGTGTCACCATTAGAAGACTGTAGAACATAGAACAGATTAATAAAAATACTCAGAAAAATAGACATAATAAAAGCAATGAGCAGCATTATAACAGATCAGGATCTAGCATGCAGTATTGTAAATAATAAACTAAAAATATCAGCACAGGTAGAAAAACTTAGAAGCTACACAGATAAATACAAAGGAAAAGTAAAAAATAAGCAATTTATTGAAGACCCAAAATGTTGTATAGAGAACTGGGAAACAAGGTAAAAGAAATTGAAAGACCACCAAAAAAAGGAGGAAAATGATACATTTTGAAGCAGTATTTATGAAGATCCTGTGGAACATAACAAAGATGCTAAATGGATAGAAGAAGAAAAGGAAAGAATAAAAAGTTCAAATGTACAGGATATAAAATGGGATGAAGTAATGACCAGAGAGATTGACACAGTCAAGAAAAGCCTTTAATTGAAAAACCCCAGGCACAGATGCAGCAACTAGTTTCTGCCTAAAAGTATTAACACCTTTGCACTATGATTTTATCATGAGTAAGAACTATTTATATGTGCACCCCAAACAGACATCAGCCTGGCTAACAACAGGAAAAACAATGCTCCTACTTAACAGTCAACCTGCAAGCTACCCTAAAAATTATAGATCAGTAGCTTGCCTTCCAATGACGTATAAACTATACACTGGAATTGATGCCAACAGTATAGTCATTTAGACGAAAACTCAGTTATGGCAATAGAACAAAAGGGGATAAAATAAAGTCATATGGAACAAAGGATCTTTTGTGTTTAAATAAACTCATAGTCAAGAACTGTAAAAAGTGAATGAATCTAAGTATGGCATGGATAGACTATTGTCAGAAAAATATGTATTAATGTGTGTATTAGTAATATGCTTAGTGCATTTAGTGCCTAAAATAGTTAACACATTTAGTTTATTTCATACTGCATAAATCTGTACAAACTGCAGTTGCTTTCTGACCTTGTATTGTTAGCTAAAATCTTGCTTGTGCCTTGGAAATTTACTGAGAAGCAGATGATTTCTGCTTGCGTTAGGAAAATAATGAATAGAACAATACTGCTTGTATAAACCTAGACAAGGAGTTCCATTTGTGCTATGAGAAAATACACAGCTGTAGAAGTAACAGATAATTAGGACAAAGCCTGCTTGAAAATATGAACTGCAATCAGCATTTGCGTTTATCTGTATTAGAAGAGTACCTTGAAATGTAACACTGTACAATAGAGGCTTGTAAACAAATTACTGGTCATCAAGGTCAGGTTGTTTTTCTGAAAAGTTTCTCACAAATCTAGTTATGTCAGCAGAAAATCTGAGTAACATCTGCTGTAGTACAATGCTTAAAGTTGTGTTTGATTACGTCAGCTTAGAAGGCCATGTCTTGTAAAACAGTATAAGAATGAACATACTTCCTGTTAGTAGTTAGACAAATCCTTGTATTTGCATGTTTTTGACTCCTTGCGGCAAGTAAATTAATGTGCCTTAACTGAACCTTGCATGTATTGGTCTTTGAAGCTTTTTTTCCTTTGACAGATTGGTCCTCTGGACTGGAGACCCTCACTTCGCCTCAGATCAGACAGGCCAGGTGGCTTGAAACCGTACGGGGAAGAAACCACATCGGTTCTTCTTATTTGAAAAGCTCTCTGACTGAATTGTCGTACAAAAGAGGCCAGCCACTTTCTGATCTGCGACTGAAGGATGAGTTTACTCGAACCAGGTGATCAATCATGAAGGCTCACGTAAGGTAAATCTATCTTCTTTTTCTGTATTAGATCAGGGACTAGATTTGTATTTGCTCTGTTAGAGACTTTGTTTATAAGTCAGGGACAGAAAGATTACTGTCTTGTCATAGATCAGGGAAACAGAGCAGGTAGGCAGTCATTCTGAAGAGACTATAAAAACATCCGTTGTACCACGTAAAAATAAGGTGTTACATACCGATTAAAAAGGTAGAACAAAATGGGTAATAATTGTACAAAAAGGTCCCAAAATCCATCGTTAACCGAAGATGCTAAATACATGCAGTCACAGCTTGCTGATAATATTAAATACTACTTAAAATGGGTTAATAAGTATGAATTTGATGGTAAACTAGAAAAATCCTCACTTGTCAAACTTGTCAAACAGCTTAAAACTGATTCTAAAGGTCGGGTAAAAAAGCAACGTCAATTAGGAATTCCTCAGGCAAACAGGTGGATTGAGGAAGTAAACCGAAGGGAACAAGAGAATAATAATTCAAAAGCAATGTTTTTAGATAAGGAGGACAATAATTTAGTAATAGCATCAGCCCTTCCGCCTCCCTTACCAGAATATGAGGCAAGTGAACAAGTTAGTCCACCCTCGCGATATCCTACTGTCACTATAAGTAGAGACGCTACAAAAGCGAAACCGTTTGTTAGAGATCCCGTCAAGACCAGGTCTCGAACATGGGCAGGAAACTCGAAAGAGGACATTGAGTTGTATCAAATGGGTAGAAATAAACAATCTATGAGTGAGGAAGAAATATGCCCACTTATAGAAGTGCCTAATCCTCAGGCAGGGCAAGAAGGTCAGGACCCAACTATTCTAGTGTATAGACCCTGGACTCCGGAAAACATCCGGAAAGCCACTGAGGGAATTCCCCATCCAAAAGTTAATTTTAGAAAGTTCTTAAAAGATTTGCAAGGAATGAGGCTAAGTTATAATTTAAACGGAGAAGAGGTAGAAAAAGTAGTCAGACAAATTGTGGGACCAGATTGGCACATGATCCGTGGCAACTGGAATCCCCGTGATGCTGCGTTCAAGCCCCTCCCACATGGCAGCGCAGAGTTAGACAACAGAGTGAAAGGTCTTACAGACCGAATCTCTGAGAAATGGAAGCCTAGGGAAGACTGGACTTGCATTAATCAATGCATCCAACAAGAAGGTGAGACTGTTGACAGATATTATGCCAGACTGTTAGAATGTTTTAATAACCACTGTGGAATGCAGGTTCCTGAAGATCAGACACATGATTCCCCATATGAGCAGCAGTTAAAGAATGCATTCTTGAAAGGCAGCATTGCACTCATAAGCAGTTTTATTACAAAACACATGGTAGATCATCGTACAAGCAGGTTACAGTCATTGCTTGAATATGCTAGACATGCCGAAAGGCATTTTAATAGTAAAAAGAAAAAGAAAGCCCAAGTATTTTCTGTAGAAGATGGAGCAGAAGTTTATGTAGTACAGTCCGGGAAAAAGGGCAACAGAAATGCCCAGGGAAACAAACAATCTGATCAATGATCAGAGGACTTTGAAGGGCGAAAGAAAAGGGGTGAGTGCATTAAATGCGGTAAAAAGGGACACTTGGCAAGGGATTGCAAGAAAAACAAGAAGGCAACCACGGAAGATAAGGAGGGTGAGGACTGACTATATGATAGTCAGGAATCACTAGAAGGGGACAGCAGAGAAGGGACAAATGAGAATGTGATAGAGGGAGTAGAGAATGTGACAGAAGAAATAGAGGAAGTGCAGGAAGTCACTGATAGCGAAGAAAATGAAATATTGGATTTGGCTTTATTGAGCTTAGAGTTCTATTTAGCAGACACAAAACCAGAAGTTACAGTCCTGGTAGAAGGGAGGGAAGTCAGATTCTTGTGTAACTCAGGGGCATCATGGACCCTGATACATCCCTCCAAACTGCCAGAGAACTCAGAGTCACCTGATTACATATTAGTGAAAGCAGCTAATGGACAGCTGTATCGGGAGCCCCGCTCCCATAATATTGTGATAACTGATCCTGTTTCAGGATTGACCAAGAAAAGCAAAATTGTTGTTTCTGCAAAATGCCTAGTAAATCTCTTGGGCAGAGACCTTATGCAGCTATTTGGTATAGCAGTAGTTCCGACTATGCAGGGTATGGAAGCACAGCGACAAATTGATACTTTTGCAGTGCAATCGGAGGGTGAAATGTTTTATTGGTACAGCCAGGACTTGGTTAGGACTGGTCCAGGGGCAGTGACCAAAGAGTTGATGAATGTAGCCATCAGCAAGTTCCCCTCCCTTGACATTGATAGACAAAATTTGTTGCACTGTACTCTGTATTATTGCAACACACCAGGACCTGATAAAGAATATGAGCAAGAATTGTTTAGAAATCGTGCAAACAGATTGATATTATGTAATCTCTACTGGGACACAGAAGGGAACAGTGTAGCCAGCTGTTCATTGCCACAGGAGTTCTTTGCACTTTATAAATATAATCGATTACCACATGTTAGCTTAACTAAGGACAAAAATGTGAAATGGGTATACTTGGGAGAAAAAGTCACGAGATGGGAAAAACAGACAGTTAGAACTGTCAGAACAGGGAATGCAAATGCAGAAGTTGAATTGGATAACTCAGACCCGCCCACCTGTACACTTGCAGTCTAGCAATGGCAGCTGATTAGCACTCCTATTGAAGGAGGAAGAGAATGCCTTACAGAATATACCAGAAACTTTCTGGTCAACAGCAAAATCAGATGTAGGACTTATTCATACAGCGGAACCAGTTACTATTACGCCAAAGTCAGCATTTAGACCACAAAAAAAACCAGTATCCCTTAAGAAAAGATGCAGAGGTAGGAATCAAGCCTATTATAGCAGCTTTACTTAAGGAAGGGGTGCTGGTGGAATCTCCTGATTCACCATGTAACACACCCTTATTTCCTGTTAAGAAAGCGAATGGGGAGTGGCGTATGGTCCAAGATTTACAAGCTGTAAATGATGTAGTAATACCAAGGGCACCTATGGTGCCAGACCCACACACCCTGTTGAATGATTTAAAACCTCAACAGAAATATTTTTCTGTGGTAGATATCAGCAATGCGTTCTTTTCGATACCGATACACCCTGACAGCCAGTATTGTTTTGCATTCACATTTCAGGGAAAAAGGTATACATATAAGCAACTACCACAGGGGTATTGTGAAAGTCCAACAATATTCTCACAAGAAATGGCAAGCAACTTGGCAGGATTTACCCCACCAAGAGGTAGTCAGATTTTGCTTTATGTTGATGATATCCTGCTGGCGGCCCCCACCCAGCAAGATTGTAAAGAAGATACCATAGCACTATTACAATTTTTAGCCACTGAAGGACATAAAGTAAACAAAAATAAACTGCAGCTTTGGAGAAAACAAGTTAAATACCTAGGATATGTAATATCCAAGGAGGGTAGGACATTAGATGAGGACAGAAAAATAGTGATTTTGCAAGCACCAAAACCCACTACCAAGAAGGAAATGATGTCCTTCCTGGGTCCGACTAATTTTTGTCGGAGTTGGATTCCAAACTATGCCTTGGAATCTGCATCCACTAACTAACCTGATTCATAAGAAGCCTGTGGCAGCACAGGATTTGTTACAATGGACACCAGAAGCAGAATCTGCTTTCTGCAAACTGAAACAGTTAATAGCGTCCTCATTAGTTTTGGGATTACCAAACTATCATAAACATTTTTTCCAAACTGTAGATTGTAAGCAAGGTTATATGACATCAGTGTTAACACAGCAGCATGGGGACAAGCAATGCCCTATTGCTTATTATTCATCACAACTGGACCCAGTGGCATGGTCTTTACCTCACTGTGTACAAGCAGTAGTTGCAGCTGCAATGGCAGTACAGGCTTCGGCCTCAGTAGTGTTGTTCCACCCTCTCACATTGAGAGTGCCTCATGCAGTCGCGATTATTTTACTGCAAGAGAAAGTAGCATATCTTCCCCCTGTTAGGCATCTATCCTGTATGAATATATTGTTGAGCCAACCTCATATGACAACTGAACGATGTATGACTTTGAACCCTTCTACCTTGCTCCCAACCTCTGCAGATGGCACACCACACAGCTGCCTGCAGGTGATTGAGCAAAAGACACTACCTAGAAAAGATCTTGCGGATGTTCCCTTGGATGATGCCGAGGTGACATACTACGTGGATGGCTCATGCAAAAGGGGTCCTGCAGGACAGAATCTAGTGGGATATGCAGTAGTTTCTGACACAGATATTATAGAGGCGAAATCTTAAACACACTTTATCTGCACAGGCAGCAGAATTGATTGCCTTGATACGGGCATGTACCTTAACAAAGGGTAAATGTATGAACATTTTTACTGACAGCCAGTACGCTTTTTCTACTGTACATGTTTTTGCGCAACAGTGGAAAAATCGAGGAATGATAACATCTACTAGCAAATCGATCAATCATGCACAGTTTATTTTACATCTTTTAGAATCTATTCAGTTACCTCAGAAAGTAGCTATTTGTAAATGCACAGCTCATACCAAGCAACAGGATAGGATTTCAAAAGGTAATGCGAGAGCTGATACAGCTGCAAAACAGGCAGCTTCAGAAGCATTTCTTTTGAATGAGGAATTACAACCCTCTGAGATTTTAGACTTAGAAATGTTAAAAACAATGCAGACACTTACTACGAAAGCTGAAAAACAAAGATGGGTAAAACGAGGAGCAATTCTTGAAAAGGGGCTGTACATCTCTAAAGAAAGGACACCGATGTTGCCATCTGATTTGTTTAGATATGCAGCTTGTTGAGCCATGGGCAGAGCCATGTCTCAACAGGGGGGATGGTACAGCTGGTGAACCAAGTGTTCACGACATATGGCTTCTCAAATTACTCTAAAAAATTCTGCGCGGTATGCCACGTTTGTAATAAACATCATGCACAAGGGGCGTTAAAGCCCATGCAAGGGAGTTCCCCTTCACCACCGTATCCATTTCATGCTATCTGTATGGATTTCATAGAGTTGAATAAATGTGAAAATAAGAGGTATTGTCTTGTCATTGTAGATATGTTTTCCAGATGGGTGGAAGCCTTTCCGACTAAAAATCCAGATGCTACAACTGTGGCTAAAGTCCTTGTAAAAGAAATCATTGCTAGATTCAGCATTCCAGAAAGGATCTACAGTGACAATGGCACACACTTCGTGAACCAGACCATACAACAGCTAAGTAGATATTTTGGAATTTCTTTAAAAAAACATTGTGTGTATCACCCACAATCTGCAGGGCTAGTAGAGAGGCATAATGGGATTCTAAAAAATAAGTTAAGGAAGTTAATATCAGAAACACAGAGAAATTGGGTGTACTGTCTGCCCTGGCACTGTTGGGCATGAGAACTGTTCTGAATGCAAAAGGATTGACTCCTTTCGAAAAGCTCGTTGGAAGGGCTTATTATATATCTCAGTGGAAATCTCTCATGCCTGCAGACCAGGAAGCTGACAGTACATTAGCAGAGTATATGCGTAATTTGTTAAATTCTAAACATTTGTCGCAGTTAAATTCTGTTTCAGATA
Organism: Protopterus annectens; assembly: GCF_019279795.1. Taxonomy (NCBI): domain Eukaryota; kingdom Metazoa; phylum Chordata; order Ceratodontiformes; family Protopteridae; genus Protopterus; species Protopterus annectens. The sequence goes on from NC_056739.1 coordinate 508,110,318, forward strand.
AAGAACGAACCAGACTGTCAGAAGTGGCAGTGTCCCCTGGAACGTGGATCTGGCTGAAGGTAGTTAAGAAGTGTCCCCTGGAACGTGGATCTGGCTGAAGGTAGTTAAGAAGAAGAATTGGACATCTCCAAAGTGGGAAGGTCCATATCAAGTACTTTTGTCAACACCCACTGCAGTCAAGATAGTGGAACGAGCCTCTTGGATCCACCTGATGCACTATAAGTTAGTTAAAAACTTTGAACTGGACAAAAATCTTGTTACATGCCAAGAGTAAAAATGATAGAGTCCAGAAGAAACAGGAATGCAGAACAACCTTTTCCTCAGAAGTATTGCATAATCATCCTGTTAACTGTACTAGTGACAGTAATCTTTTTGTTGTGGCATTTCCTTTTCCCAGCCACACAGACTAAACTGAATAAACATGAAGTATTACTCATAGACTGGCATCCAAACTTTAACACTTACCAGGCAATTAAATATGTGTATGCTGAGACTTTCAATGTTTCGAATTGCTGGATTTGCACAGCTTTTCCGACAGCATACAGGGGGGTTATTAATGACTACAGTCTCCCTAGGGGTCAATGAGACCTGGGAAAACTTGATTTATGATACCTCAACCATTACAGCACAAGATAAAATAGCATTGCACTTGTCTGTTCCACAAAAGGGAACTGTGTGTTTTTATAAAAATGATACTGTTCAAGTGGGTTGGAGCAATTGCAATGTGACTGTACCTTATAGATGTAATACTAAAGGTAACAAAGTAGATCTTTATTGTAATACAAACTATGATTCATTTCTTGGATTGATGCACAAAACAATTGATGAAGTAAAACATAATTCTGTTCTTTATAAACAGCTGTCTATAATTGATAGAAAAATGTTTCATGCAGGGCAAGTGTATATTCATAGCAAGGTTACTACTAAAGTAGAGGACTGTTATTTTGTATGTGGCAGAAAGGCATACAAATGGTTACCTGAGAATTGGTCCGGCAGTTGTTTTTTGGGTCAACTGGTTCCGGCCATACGACACACTGCAGTTTTGCCTCTAGGAAAAATTCGAAATGTCCGAGAGGTCATCAAGAAACCTGTGAATCCAGTGGGACAAATTGATGCACGTTGGAAAGACCATCATTCCCTAGGCAAAGGGCTGACACATATGGACTTGAGTGATAGCGTTATATCGTGGGCAGGCATATTACCAGCATATGGAGCGGTGAAATCAATCTGGGAGCTGAGAAAACTGTCGAAACTTCTCGAAGTAATGAGCAATGCAACTTTTTCTGCTCTCCAATTGGTGACTGATGAACTGAATGCTATGAGAACTGTAGTGCTCCAAAACCGCATGGCTCTCGATTTCACCCTAGCGGCAAGAGGTGGTACGTGCGCTTTAATCCAAGAAGAGTGCTGTTCATATATTCCTGACCATAAACACGAGATAGACAATCATCTTGAGTTAATTCAGCAAGTGTCGGCCATGACCAAACCAGGCCCAAACCCTCTGATGGACTTTTTCCAGAAATGGTTTGGGGGAGGGGTACCATCCTAATGAACATCCTGATTGCCATTTGTGTAGGTATGCACCTACTAGGAGTATGTGTTTGTTGTGGTATCCCCTGCATTAAAAGACTGATTAAAGACTTTATAGACATGTCAGTTTCTGAAACCTTATATCAAAGTACTGAGTTTGAAGAACTGTTAAAAGATTGAAAATGCTTTCATAAGTTTAAACTGAATGACTCTCTTAACTGCAAATCCTAAGTGGAAGAGGTTAGGAGAAGAAAACAAACTGTTTATGCTTATTTTAAAAGTAGAATAAAAGTATTAATAGGGGGAAATGTCAGAAAATATGTATTAATGTGTGTATTAGTAATATGCTTAGTGCATTTAGAGCCTAAAAGAGTTAACACATTTATTCTATTTCATACTGCATAAATCTGTACAAACTGCAGTTGCTTTCTGACCTTGTATTGTTAGCTAAAATCTTGCTTGTGCCTTGGAAATTTACTGAGAAGCAGATGATTTCTGCTTGCGTTAGGAAAATAATGAATAGAACAATACTGCTTGTATAAACCTAGACAAGGAGTTCCGTTTGTGCTATGAGAAAATACACAGCTGTAGAAGTAACAGATAATTAGGACAAAGCCTGCTTGAAAATATGAACTGCAATCAGCATTTGCTTGTATCTGTATTAGAAGAATACCTTGAAATGTAACACTGCACAATAGGGGCTTGTAAACAAATACTGGTCATCAAGGCCAGGTTGTTTTTCTGAAAAGGTTCTCACAAATCTAGTCATGTCAGCAGAAAATCTGAGTAACATCTGCTGTAGTACAATGCTTAAAGTTGTGTTTGATTATGTCAGCTTAGAAGGCCATGTCTTGTAAAACAGTATAAGAATGAACACACTTCATGTTAGTAGTTAGACATATCCTTGTATTTGCATGTTTTTGTCTCCTTGCGGCAAGTAAATTAAAGTGCCTTAACTGAACCTTACGTGTATCGGTCTTTGAAGCTTTTTTTCCTTTGACAACTATAAAAAAAATGCGACAGTATCCCACATTCATGGATAAAAGAATGATTAAAAATATATAAGATACACACTACACTGATAAACTACATCATGGTGACCATGAAACGGGGCAAACTACTTTGCAGTTAAGCCATGATAAAGGACAAATTATTATTCCAGGGACAAAAATCCAAAGGGGTATATTCCAGGCTTACTCTTTGTCACTGCTGCTCTTTTGTCTTGCCCTTAACCCATTAAGCTGTCTGCTTAACAGATTAGGTCATGGCTATAATTTGGCTCCCAGAAAGGAAAAAAGTATAAAGATTTCATATCTTCTCTTTGTTGATGATTTCAAACTGTATAGTTCATAAGACGAGGAACTGAAAGTACAACTGGAAGTTGTCAAAACTTTTTCAGATGATATAAGAATGTTATTTGGTCTTGATAAATGTGCAAAAGCAACCTTTTAATCAGCAAAGCTACAGCACCAAGAAAATATCCATTTAGGACAAGAATGTGATATAACTTGAGCAACAGGGAGTGTATAAATATTTGGAAATTGATGAAAGATCAATAATAAAACATGAACAAATGCAAACAGAACTCAGTGAGACTATTTTAGAAGACTTAAATTAATCCTGAAAACAGCATTGAGATCTAGGAATAAAGTCCAAGCTACAAACCAATTTGCTCTTCCTGTCCTAACTTACGATTTTGGAGTGACTGACTGGCCCTAAAGGTGTTGGTTAGATTAGAAAGGAAAACAAGAGGGATGCTTCATGCTCATCAAATGATTTATAAAAATCAGTGCATACTAAGATTATATATTCCCGTTTCGAAGGAGGTATGGGCCTCCTTGAAACTGATTGCATGCATAGATCTGCAATCGTAGGACAGCATACTTATCTGCTGACCTCACAAGACCCAAACATAGTGAAAATTTTGAAACATGAGGAGAATAAATCTAAGATGACTTCCCTTCTTAGTCTGGCAGAGGCATATTTTTGTCAAGCGGGAATGGAAATCGAACCAGAAGTAGATAAAAATCAGGCAGCAACTGAATGTGCCAAAAAGCAAAAGACAGAATATAAGGTGAAGGATCAGATGAGAAGGCAAGAATTATGGAAAATGCATAAATATAGTTGCAAGTATAGAAAACTCCTAGAACAACCTCATGTTGATCAGGATCAAATGCAGGAATGGTTAAGGAGAGGTGAGCTCAAACCAAAAGATGAAAGGTTAATATTGGCAGCCCAAGATAGTGGATTACGTACACTTTGGTTTACAAAGTCCATTCAATGTGTGGGAGAAACAGACAAATTTAGGTTTTGTAAAACAGAATTGGAAACAGTTGCACACCACGTTGCTGGCTATGATATACTAACGGCAGAAGGACTTTATACTGAAAGACATAACAATGTGGCAAGACTGTTGCAATGGGGATTGTGCAAACAGTATAATATTGAAATAGCTAAAAAAACACAGGAAAAATGAGCCACAAAGTAGCATAGAAAAGGATGACGTCTACATCACACAGGGTCACCCATTACCAACAGTTTAAAAGACAGATGTGAGAAAACGAGATATAGTGGTTCATGAAAAAAAGACAAAAGTAGCACTGATCATGGAAATCACTACACCCAATGACTACAGTGTCTTGCATACAGGCAGACACAAAGTCATAAAATATAAGGATTCACATGTAGAAATGAGAGCAATGTGGAAGAAAGATACCCAGACGGTTCCAGTAGTAGTAGGAGCAATGGGTCTTATGAAAAAGAATCTATAGTCATATTTAGATATGATACCGATGCATGTAACTTCATATGAATTGCACAAGGAGTCATTACAAGGCCCATTGTGGGGGCTGCAAAGAGCACTTCTGGCTGATGTCAAAGACTGAAACAATACTAAGTTCATGAACTTTAATCGTACTTTGACTTAAGAATGGGTTCCATTCCCGTCATGGTATTAGAAACCCAAAAGATTTGGAGAAATTAAAAAGCCAGAAACTAACAATCCTTGCACTCATTTACAGTGTTTCTCCTAGTTAATGAACTTTTCAATTAAAGAAAGCCAAAATTTCAGTTGTAATAATGCTCCCTACTCCTGAAACCATAATACAGGTAGACATCATGGATTGAGGATATCAGTGACTGCTTACAATCATTTGTTTTTGGAAGCATACCAACATCCATTGGGAATAAAGGTTTTAGTACTCATGAAATATGAGAATGTTTGATATAGGTAATTCTGTTCATTATACCAGTTACCACTAGATTTCTTGGAGTAGACAATTCAAACATAGAAAACACCCATGATAATGGCAGTTATTAACAGATGTATTTATTTATTTAACATTTGTTTACCAGGAAAGTCTGACTTGAAATGTGCCAGTTTTCAGCAGAGGCCCAGGGAGAAACAGTCCAGACACATGTCTTTGTAACATGGGAGGAAACAGGAGCAACCACAGAAAACTCACACAGACACATGAAGGATATGCAGACTCTATACAGAGGGCACTCCAGCCAAGAATCAAACCAGGAAACCTCTTGCTGTGAGGTGACAACGCAATCCACTGTGCCACTAGTGCCCCTGGTTTGAGGAATGTAGTTAGGCTCAAGTAGCACAATTATATTGAGCCTCCCTTTGACTGATCCTGCCCCCAGTGACTGTCAAATCACCACTGATACAACCCTAGGGTGAATACCACTCCACACATCCCCACTTCTTATAAGATAAATGTTGACCAACATTGCATGGTAAATCACACAAGATTCAGTGCTCATCTACCTTGTGAAGAAGAAGTAGAGATCTACACTTCCTGACCATATGGCTATTGATGATTTTATCTGTGTTAACTTCATCTTAAGATTCAGATGCATTGTAGAATATTTTAACGACTATTTCAACGAGTGTTTTTTTCCCGTATTATAACTTGATCTAACTGAGACTTACAGGAAAACCCACCAGTAACAACAAGAACATAAATACTGTTTCCACATAAATAAATATGAAGCATAAAGTGCCTTCTTATCTAAAAAGGAGTGCTCTGCATCTCCAGTATTGACTAATAGTGACTCAAGATTTGGGAGCTTTTTCTCCTCTTGACCCTCAGTCAAAGAGATGCTCAGTATACTTCAGTTACCTTTAGATGGTATACGCTGAATCAGTTCAACAGTCTCAAATGTTAAAATGGAACTTATAAATAAATAATAATAATAATAATAATAATCTCTCTCTCGGCTTTTTCCAGTTAAGGGTCGCCACAGTGGATCACCTTGTCTGCTCATGATGGGCAGTGGAGCTTTTACTGTGTCAAGTTGCCAGCCCAGCGCCCAACCTTCCACGGAAGGCACACACACGCACGCACTCACACCTAGGGCCAATTTTAGCATGTCCAATCCACTTGCAGCATGTCTTTGGGGATGTGGGAGGAAACCCACATGACCACAGGGAGGACATGCAGACTCTGCACAGAAGACACCCCAGCCAAAGATCGAACCGGAGAGCCTCTTGCTGTGAGGTGACAATGCTAACTGCTGCATCACCTCGGCCATCCGAATAATAATAATAATAATAATAATAATAATAATAATAATAATAATAATAGTAATAAATAAAATGATATAAGTTACCACTAAATGGCTCACTGCATCAGTTCAACAGTCTCAAATATTGAAATAGAGCCTATTATACCAGTTACCACCAGATGGCACACTGCATCAGTTCAACATAGTTTTCTTGAATGTCTTAAAATGTTTGCCCCCCCCCCCCCCCCCCCGCAAAGAAGGCATATTTGGCTCAAAAGACTACCATGGATAACTCCCACTAAAATAGCTATTCACGTTTCATAGGACAAGGTCTTTTTTCTGCTAGTCTAAGTTTTAAGCAAGTCTGATTAAAATGAAAGAATCTAAAAACAAAGTAAAATATTTAGTACTCAACAGCAGAACAAACGTCTGTCTAGACACCAGTGGGCAGGATTCACGAACCCTCCGTGTAAGAGTTAGCAAGTCTCACACGGAGGCTGCAGTTAAACGGGGTGATGTCAGCATGCCATGCATATTCATGAGGGAATGCTGAATCACACCCTAGGCTAACACGGTCCGTGTAGCAAAGTAGGGGGCGTGTCCGCATGGCGAGTCCTGCAAAGGGACACGCCCCCAGAAGAATCACAGTCCCGAAAGGAAACTCCCACAAGCGAGTCCGTGGAAATATCAAGAAACACAATACCACACATGCCCCCACAGATTATAAACCCAACTGAAATTTAAAACATAAAAATTAACAGTTTAATTTTTTTTTTTATAATTTCAAAATTGTTTGCCCGTAATTGCGCTCATTTGTGCGGGTGTGCCCTTCGCTCAGCCACAGTTAGCAGTCATTGAAAAAGCATATAAAATTGAAATATGCAAACTAAGCCAAGTAGCAATAGCGTAGCGGTAGAGACGTCGTACAAAGAGGAGGTAGTCATGGTTCGAGCCCCAACAACATCATTTTTTTATTTTTAGTGAAATAAGCACGAAACAATCCCCTGACATATATGTATATATATATATATATATATATATATATATATATATATATATATATATATATATAAAACTATAATTTAAGTAAAATGTAATGAAATGGGCATGTTTTTTTGAAGAAATCTGACCCAATAAAAAAAAAATATTTTATAAGTGCCCATAGCTGAGCAGCGCTCTAACAAGCTGAGTATGATTGCCCGTAGGTGACCAGTGGTTTAACAGGTGTAATATGAGTGCCCGTAGTTGAGCAGCACTTAAACACGCTGAAACTGTGTGCCCGTAGTTGCGCAACATTTCTTAAAGCGTAATATGTGTGCTCATAGCCAAATAACGCGTTAACCAGCGTAACCCATTAGGGCAGAGCTGAGCAGCGCGCCAACTGGCTTACCGGCGGGCAACATTGAGCAACCTGTATCAAAGCCGCTTTTAAACAGACACACCTCCTAGCCTGTCTAGACAGTAGTAAAATAAAAAAAAAAGCAATGCCCAGGCTCGAACCCAGGATACTGTGCATCATAGTCAAAGTACTGAACCACTAAGCCAAAACAGCTATACTGAAAAATGCAGTATTAGCATATATATAGGAATGAATGGAAATAGAAGCATGACAAAGCAGGTTTTTTTAAGCAGATACAATTCCAAAATGGCCAATCACAGATAAGTGCGGTAAAAACAGCATATATAAGCCCCATAGGCAGGAATACACACCAATTTGCAGTCAGGATGGCAGGTGTAGGAGAGGGTAGTCGCTTCTGAGCACCAAGGTGGGGTGTTGAGGAGTCCAAATACATGGTTGCTCCTAGTCCACGATCATGAGGCTCAACTCATGCAGGGCCAGGTTCTGTGGGGAGCGTACAAGGCAGAGGTGTGGAACCGGTTGGCACATGATCTCACCAGTGCCACAGGCATAGCAAGGACTGGTGAACAGGTCCATCACCACCATGCAGACCTGAAGAGACGAAAGCAGGACCAACTGAACCATTGGATCCAGGTGGCCCAACAAATGCCCAACGCCCCACTACTGAGTAAGTGTCCATGTAATTATGTATGTAAGGAATTATCCTAGCTGATATTATGGAGATGTATGTTCCAATATTACTTCATTTATATTACAGCTGCAGGTGTGCATTCTGCGAATCGGCGAGCCTATGGTGATAGGCTGGAGCAGTTGCACCACCAGACAGGTTTTATTTTATTTATTTAACATTTGTTGACCGTGAAAGTCCGACTAGGTTCCACAGATCCTGTTTTCAGTGGAGGCCCGGGGAGAAACGCTCCAGAAGCATGTCTTTAGAATGTGGGAGGAAACCGGAGTACCAGGAGGAAACCCACGTGACCGCAGGGAGAACATGCAAACTCCACACAGAAGGCACCCCAGCCGAGAATCGAACCAGAGAATGTCTTGCTGTGAGGCCACAGCATTAACTGCTGCACCACTGTGCCGCCCATGGTTAGTAATTATTTATCTGTAATTGTTATACAATATAAGTGAGACAGCTTGTAAAAGAGTTCAGTGTAGTTACATATTAATAAAGTTCAAATAACACTAGAAGAAAGATTCTGCTAGTACTGTATGATTAGATAAGTGATGCAGCCTGTAATCCAGAAATAAAAATTAAACGTCCGAAATAGAGATTTCCCACCTGTATTGTAATATCAGATAACCTGCTGCAGCCTGAAAATTAGTGGTAAACAAGCTAAAGACAATAGACATGTGTCAAATACATCCCCTTTGAAAATCTGCCATATGAAACAAGTGAGCCTGTTGGAAAGGATTGTTGTAACCAAGTATGACATGTTAATAATCCCTAGAATAAAGCATGTGGACTTGGAGCGTGCAGGTAACATGCCATATCTATAGTTGACTGTTCTCTACACTGGTAGTTTATGCATGTGTGAGGTGTGTACTGTGTTTGTAGCTGTTATCCTGGTAATTATTGTGCAAGAGTGATATTCTCAATATCAGCAGTAGACCTGTGAAAGCCAACTGTTGTACTACTGAACTGTATCATACTCACAGTATCAATGGCACAGTTGTGCCCACTGACAATAAATGTCTTATTTGTGCAGGTCCCTCTGGTGTTACAGCAAGGCAGCCAATCCATGCTGGTGAGTGTGTAATAACAATACCTTTAATACTAATGATAATAATAGTAATAATACCCTCAAACAGTATTGCAATGTGTTTGATTGCAGGTGTGTTTGTGTCTGTGTGTTTGTATCTCATGTACTGAGGAGTGTGCATGTGTGCATGTGCGCATGTGTGCATGTGCACATGTGTGCATGTGTGCATGTGCCCATGTGTGCATGTGTGCATGTGCCCATGTGTGCATGTGCGCATGTGCATGTGCCCGTGTGCATCTGTGGTAACATTGTGTACACATTGTAAACTGTGTTTCCTGTCTTCCTCTCACAGGTTCTGGTGTTGCTCTGGTGGTGTTTAGCAGGGAACCTGAATCCACTGCTGGGGATAGTGATAATGATGATACCTGTGTAATGGCACAGGGAGGTGTGCCAGGGTCCATGGTTGGTCAGCCAATCGACAGTACACAGTTGTCAACCCCATCAATGCGCACAGTCATCCTGCCAATACATTCATTGTCACCAATGTCCCTAGGTGATGGACAGCATACAGTGGGCATTGACCAGGGTAATGTGGTATCAGTGGCACATGCATCCCCTCACAGCAGCCATGGCCAGAGTCCTGACATGGTATCACACAGGCAGATGTCCAGGGGTTCTCGTGGGAGCATCCGTGGTTGTACTGCCCCTGTCAGACATGCCCACAGATGTCTTTCAACCTCAGCTATGTTCAGGGCTGTAATGCAGGCACAGTCACGTATGGAACGGTACAACAGACAGGGTCTGAGGGAACTAAGAGCACATCGCACTGCTATGAATGACACTATGCGAGACGTTGCGGCTGCCATCCGTAATTTCACCGAGGTCATTGACAGATGTTGGGGGGACACATTAGATCTGTTCCACAACTACATGTCCATGAGCCAGGACAATGCAGGACGGTTGAGGCGTCGACGTCGACATATGCCAGAAACATCAGCAGCTGGCAGTCATCGCGGATGACAACAAACCCGCGGCCGCTCCCATAGTGCCAGTACCAGCCCCAGCAATAATGGGTCTGTGCTGTCATCAGACCGCCCTAGGAGACCACGTGCACGTGGCTCTGGACAGTCCCAGCAGGGACATGTCTCCAGTCATCAACCAACTGCTTCTGATGACAGTACCCAGTCCGGCTTAGTACCTGATACTGTCCATAGTACCCCTGCCAGGCACAGGTACCGTGTCCATGGCCAGAGACAGTGATCTGTATGACCTGGCAGGTACAGTCTGTGGCTGTCCACAAACACCTGTATATGGTAGCCATGAGCTGGAACTGTGTGCATGCATACACACATGCATAATGCTAACACCTAGGGCTATCACATACACGCACACACCACATCAACATTGCCCCATCTTGTACTGTTGTCCCTCACTAACACACACACACACATATATGTCAATTGGTTGTATCAGTGGCAGACTCAGGCATACCAAGTACACACCCTGTGCATATGATGAAAATGTGCCACCTCCTGCAATCTGTAACATTGATGCAGGAACAGGTTAGCATGGTGCTGATGCATAGGGTGACTACATAGAACTGTAGTAATATTATCATGTTGTCAACAGTACAGTGTAATGATATCATTGTGGGTATACCCCAGCATGCCTGATGCATTAACAGTATGATTGTCATTGTATTGTTTGGTACACCCCTATTAATTACCATAGTGTAATATCTGCACATATTTGCATTCTGGTGGTAAGGCTGAAAACAGAAGGCCACCTACATAGGTAGCACAGGGGATAAGAAAATGGAAGTAATGATACTCAATGATGGACATGTAAACCGCAAGATGCATGCAGTCCAAACTCTACTCTGCATGGAGAATGTTGATATCTGTGCAGTAATAGACAACAGGTTCATTACTCCCAAGAGCACCCTAGCACTACCAGGTTACACCTCATACCATGCTTGACAGCCCCAAAACACAGAACTAACTATGACAGGAGGGTGAGTCTCATTAAATGCCAAGGATACTGTGGTGGCAGGACAGGTAGCTTACATCCTACTAAATTGGGAACTGCTGATTGAGGGCTTAGTGTCTGTCTGTTATTCTAAATGTGTATTAGTTCTGGTTTAAGCACTTGGGCTTCAGGCCAGTTATTTTACATTACGAAGGTTCATGGTCTGCACTCTTGTGGGAGGAGAGGCTGGACTCTGCCCGTTTGAGCTGGGAATTTCTGGCTAAAGGCTTATAGTGCCTGCATATTTGAACTGTTTCATATTGAAATTGGTACACCTTGTTTGCTGTAGCATAGACTAGATCCAGGCCTGCTGAATGTAGCTTTGTTTTTATGCTTGTTTGCTCGTTATTTCCCTGAAACACTAATTCCACCTGAAACGCAGCTTTACAGTGCCTCTTTGGATCCCTAGTGACATCTGCATTGCTTACTGTACTTATTTCCTTGTTTCACTTGAAATAAAGTTACTGTTTGTCATTTTTGCATTTAAGTTACCTGTAACACATTGCGTTTGAGTTACCTGGCACTTGCTCACTAAAGCATTTATATATGCCAGCACTAAAAAATTAGAAGCACTACACCCTCACAAACTCACCTTGAGTACCTTGTTCCCCATTGTCCCTTTTTGTTGTCAGTTATAAAGGAATTCTCAATACTATTCTAGCATGTCCAAAGGTCAGTTGTCAATCTCCTCTCCGGTCTAGCTGGTGAATCTGGGAATCTTGAGGCAATGTTACAACTGCCTCATGTACACAGACAACCCTCTCCTCCTCCCAACAAATTCCAACACATGCGAGAGATGCAACCATATAGCCAAACTGGAGGCTAAGCTCTCTCAACTCAGTACTGGCAAAACCTGTCAGGAGGAGAAGGAAACCACAGTCACTACAATTCCAGTCTCACATAGACCTACCACGACAGCAATCCAAACACATAAACACACGAAAACATACTTGGAGTCTCTAAATAAATATCTGCCTAAGCAGCAGACACCTCCAAAGCAGACACACAGGCAACCACTACCCCAGAACAGAACACGTGCAACACATAGCTCACAAAGCCAGTGTGCCAAACATTCACAGCCCTTAAGGCTAAACAGCACACCTGATACACTTGTAATAGGTGCCTCTATCGTCAGGCACACTGACGTCCCGCTCACCAGGCTGAACAAGGAGAAGGTCACGGTGAGATGCCTGTCGGGTGCTATGATCCGCCACATAACACAAGCACACAGGGCACTCCAAGGCATGTACAAATATGACTCAGTCATTGTCCATGCCAGTGTGAATGACCTGAGATGTACCTCCCTGGACTATATGATAAGAGACATAGAGGAGCTCTCTGAGCATGTGGCCCAGGCTGGTATGACCCTGACCTTGAGTATCATCTTACCCTCACCAAGAATGATGCCACAATATGAAGACAAGATGATCAATTTCAACAATTGGCTTAAGTTTCAGTGTCATTCAAAGGGGATCCAATGCCTGTCAGCCTGGGATGACATGCTCGACAAGCCACGATGCTTTGCTAGGAACGGCTTGCACCTGTCACTCCTGGGCTTTCAGATATTGGAAAAGGCTCTTGCTACCCCCATAGTGACTGTTTTAGGCAAGGCTCAAAAGACAAAACCACCTCCATAGGTATCACAAGGGATAGGAAACTAATAGTAATGCTACTCAACGCCAGCAGTGTAAACCTCAAGATGCATGCACTGGAAACTGTCCTTAGCATGGAGAACATCAATATCTGTGCAGTAACAAAGTCCTGGTTCAAGGCTCCCAAGAGCACCCAGCACTGCCAGGTTATACCTTATACCATGCTTGTAGGCCCCAAAACTTGCACCAAACCAGACCAGGAGGGGGAGTATCAATATTCATCAAAGATACACACACCTCCAGGTTGGTGGCACAGCACGAGGCATCAGAGACTATCCATGTGCAACTAACAGTGGGTAAAACTGCCTTCCAGTTCATAGCCTGGCACACACCACCCTCCCAAACCCAGGAACCCCACTTGGCCTTCGTGAGAACACTGGAAATATGAAGGTCTCTCAAAACACCATTATATTGGTGGACTGCAACTACCCAAACATAGACTGGGAGCATTACTCTAGCTCCAACACCCTAGCTCAAAGGTTCCTAGCATTTATACACTCAACTTGTTACCACTCCCACAAGAGGGGGAAGCATACAGGACCTGTTCATCACCAACATGGGGACTCTATGCTCCAGACCAGAAGTGTACCCATCACTGGTAAGATCAGACCATAAACTAATCTCACTGGATATTCACATCTCAATCCCATCCCCTGCCCACAAAACCACAGTGTAAAACTTCTCTACAGCAAATTCCACACCCCTCAAAACCGAGGTGGAATCCTTCAAAGCCCCCGGGCCTGTGGAAAATACGGCCCAGACGACAGAATCCTTTATAAACGCATTCTATGAACACCTTCAGGAATGCATGGATCATGCAATCCCAAATAAAAACAAGACCCAATCCTACAAAGGCAGATGTCCTGTCTGGGGGACCACAGCCATAAACAAACTATACAATAGAAGGATGAAGCTACTACATGATAGTGGAAAATCCCAAAAAGGGGAGGCATCTCTGTTCAGTATTAGCAAAATACTACGGGCACTCATAAAATCATCTAAGGCCAGCTTCGAGAGATGAAATGCACAGGACACTAAGGATAATCACAAGGCTTTCTTTAGTTATGTTAGGAACCTGGGTGGGAATTCCCAGATATGCTCACAATTAGTCCAAAATGACAAAAAACTACACCGAACCCACAGACATTGCCAACATCCTAGCTGACAGGTTCAGCGCAAACTTCTGCCCCCCCCCTCCCCACCAGAAGGGCAAATGTCTATCCCAGCAGAGTGCTGACCCCCTGATATCTCAGATGCTCAGGTAAGAGCCGCCCTCTCCAAAGCAAATAACACAGCATCAATGGGACCAGATGGTATCCCGGGCTGCATCCTACATGAACTCCAAGATGAGCTAAACCCAAACATAAAACTACTGTTCAATCTCAGCCTTACCACAGGTTATGTACCCAAAGAGTGGCGTACAGCAACAGTGGTCCCTCTCCACAAAGGTGGTGCCTCAACGGATCCTGGAAACTATCGCCCCATAAGCCTGACTAGCTTGGTCTGCAAAGCTATGGAAAGCATCATCATGGACCTCATACATAAAGATATTGGGGACCTACAGACACTGGATCCTACCCAGTGTGACTTTAAGGGCAGATCCTGCCTCTTACACCTAGTTTATTTCTTTGAAACAGTCACCAAGGCCATTGACAAGGGGAAGATGGTCCACACAGCCTACCTGGACCTCGCAAAAGCCTTCAATACAATACCCCACTCGGGCATTCTAGATAAGCTCACCAGCTTAAATATACACCCCTATGTTACTAGATAGGTTGCAAACTGGCTCAAGGACAGAACCCACATGGTTAGAATTACTGGAGCCATGTCAGACTCCAAACCAGTTACAAGTGGCGTCCCACAAGGCTCAGTCCTGGGACCTCTCCTGTTCGGTATATATGTCTCGGAGGTACAGGCCAACACGGAAGGACTGTGGCTGACCAAGTTCATGGATGACTGCAAACTGGGTGCTATAATTGATTCTCCAGCCGACAGAACCATCCACCAAAAGGGCCTCATAGAAACAGACAACTGGTGCCAGAGCCATGGCCTCAAGCTAAATGCCACAAAGTGTATAGTCATCCCCTTTGGCAAAACAAAGTGGCCACAAATGACCACATAGGTGGTAATCCATTACGTACAGAAGAAGTAATTAGGGACATGGGGACCGAAGTTGATAGCAATCTCTCATTTGATGACCACGTGGCCAAAGTGGTTAGAAAAACATTTTATATAGCCCACCTAATCATGACAGGATTCACATCTAGATCAGGGGAGGTCATCATGCCTCTTTACTCATCCCTCATCAGGACCATAATTGAGTACAATGCCCCTTTTGGGATTTACCTTACCAGACACCTGCAGCAACTGGACTGGAAAGACCACAAAAGTACCTCACCAAGAGGATCAAAGAGCTCAAAGAGATGCAATATGCTGCCCGGTTAAAATAACTCCATACTCAGTGGCATACCGCCTGCTCAGAGGTGATCTGTGCCAGACGTATAATGCCATGTCCAACCCGGAAGTAATGGACATGCTTCACCTCAGAAAATCAAACTCCCATCGAGCTTTGCACTCGAGAGACTTGAACCTCAGCAGTGACAATCAATAGGACATGCTGGAGGGGCAGATTCATAACCCAGAGGCTCCCTTCACTCTGGAATAAAATCCCAATCCAGGTTAGGCAGAGTCCCTCATTGACTCTCTTCAAGAGGAATCATGATGAGTGGATGGAGGATCATAGGTGTACCCCGGGTATCACTTCTGTGTCAATGTTAGACAGAGGCACAGTATACTAACCTCAGAAAAGGGCATAGCAACATTAATCTAAAATGGGTGGTGAAAGCCAAACACACTCTGGCTTGGCTTATAAATGCCCTAGGGCAGATAGCCTAGTAGGAACCTATGAACCTATGAACCTATGTACCTATACCCACACCCCCAGGTTGTTGCCACAGTGTGATGCATCACAGACTATCCACATGCAACTAACAGTGGGTTAAACTGACTTCCAGTTCATAGCCTGCTACGGACCACCCTCCTAAACCCAGGTAACCCACTTGGCCTACTTAAGAATACATGAATATCTGCAGGTGTCTCCAAACAACAATATATTGGGCAGCTTCATTTACCCACACATAGACTGGGAGCATTACTGTAGCTCCAACACCCTAGGTGCAAGGTTCCTAGAATCCATACACTCAATTACTATGGAACAACTTGTTACCACTCCCACAAGAGGGGAAAACATGCTGCACCTGATCATCACCAACATGTGGACTATATGCTCCAGACCAGAAGTGTATCCCTCGCTGGTAAGATGACACCATAGACTACTCTCACTGTATATTCACATACCAAATGCAGCCCCTGCACAGAAAACCACAGTCATAAAGTTGTGTAATGCAAATTCCATGTATTCACATGAGGCAGGCTTCAGACATGGGAACTATTTAAGGTCACAGGTACATATGTCTATGTGGCACACACATACCTCATGTGTGCATTGACATTACTGATATAATCTATGTCATACAATATTAAGAGCAACACCCCACACACATGGACAAACTGTGTGACAAAAACACACATGGCATTTGAAGGATTCAAACCCCTACTAACTATGTTATGACACTTAAGAGAGACACATTAGCAGCGTGTGCTATTTGCATTATGGAGGGTTTTTTTTCTCCTGCTATACTTATAGGGTGCTGATATCATCAGTGTTTAGAAAGAAGAATGTGCGTCGTAGTGTGTTCTTCTAATTGCCTAAAGGGGCATCTTTTTCACACAGAATTGCACACACACTAACCCCCCTCACCCATACACACTGAGCATTTGCAGGATTCAAACCGCTGCTTAACTATGTTATGACACTTGATAAACACGCATGAGCAGAGTGCGCTATCTACATTAGTGGTAAAACTCCCCTTCTCCTGCTATACTTATAGGGTGCTGACATCATCAGTGTTTAGAAAGAGGAATGTGCATCATGTAGTGTGTTCTTCTAATTGCAAAAAAGGGACATTTCTTTCATACAGAACTGTACACCCACTAACCCCCCTCACCCAAACAGAGCATTTACAGGATTCAAACCCCTACCTAACTATGTTATGACACTTGAGCAAAACATATTTGTGAAGCACGCTATTTGCATTACTGAGTATGGAGTTATTTTAACCGGGCAGCATATTGCATCTCTTTTTCACACAGAATTGCACACACACTAACCCCCCTCACCCATACACACTGAGCATTTGCAGGATTCAAACCGCTGCTTAACTATGTTATGACACTTGATAAACATGCATGTGCAGAGTGCGCTATCTACATTAGTGGTAAAATTCCCCTTCTCCTGCTATACTTATAGGGTGCTGACATCATCAGTGTTTAGAAAGAGGAATGTGCATCATGTAGTGTGTTCTTCTAATTGCAAAAAAGGGACATTTCTTTCATACAGAACTGTAAACACACTAACCCCCCTCACCCAAACAGAGCATTTACAGGATTCAAACCCCTACCTAACTATGCTATGACACGAGCAAAACATATTTGTGAAGCACGCTATTTGCATTACAGGGAGGCTTTTTTTCTCCTGCTATACTTATAGGGTGCAGACATCATCAGTGTTTAGAAAGCGGAATGTGCATCATGCAGTGTGTTCTTCTAATTGCCAAAAGGAACGTTTTGTTTACACACACTAACCCCCCTCACCCAAACCACTACCTAACTATATTATGACACGTGAGAAATACGCATTAGCAGAGCACTCTATTCGAATTACAAGGTATCAGTTTTCTCCTGCAATATTTATAGGGTGCTGACATCATTATTTATAAAGAGGTATGTACATCAATTACTATCTGTCAGTTAGGGGGATAGCATATATATGCATTAACAGTCGCCTACTTCAGGGTCAGATATGCACATCAGCACTGCCATGTTATGTTTTATACCATGCTTCATGACCACAGGACCTGTAACACACAACACAACCAGTTCAGACCACCCCTCCCATATCCAGGAAACACACTTTGCTTCCCTGGGAACAGTGTAGGATATGAAGGTGTTCACATACACCATTACAGTGGTTAACTTCAGGTACAGGTATATTGTGTGGGGGAACTACTCAGGCCTCAACAACATCACCCTACAGCCACTACAATTTGTGAATCCATGTGCTAAGGCAGGACCACTCACCACAGCCACAAGGGGGAATACATATTGGACCTGACCATCTGCAACATGGGGACTCTATGTTCCACACCAGAGGTAGACCACCATTGTTAATATCTGACCATACCCAACTTTCCCTGGACATCCATATCCCATCCCCACCCGCAGGCAAGGAAGTCACTGCAAACAAAGTATTTATCAAAAGCAGACTTTGCACTTGTGAAGACTGGGGTGGAAGACTGCAAAGGACCCATGCTGGGGGATTATACAGGCCACTCTGCATAATCCTTGACAATTGCATTCTATGAGCATCTGGAAGGTTTGCATTGATCATGCTATCCCAAATAAACCCAAGACTCCTCCACAACAGGAGACCTGTCTGGTGTACACCAGCCATATATAAGCTGTACAACAGAAGGAGGGAGCTAATACATGACAGAGCAATATCCCACAGAGGGAGGACATCTCTGAACAGTATTGGCACAACACTTCAATCCCTCAAAATCATCACGTCTAAGTGTTGACAGTGAAATTGTCCAGATACTGCAGATAAAACTCCCCTCAGTCTGTAATTGATGCCCAATTACTGTTATAAGCCTCACCAACCCTCTTCCAGCAAACACCAGCCACATGGATATGACATTGCAAATTCAACCCCTGGGATATCCACTGTGTCCCTGCTTGATGGAGGCGCAGCACACTAGCCTTAAACGGTGCCTTCTGTGACCTACTTTACAGAGGCACAGTAGCCTACTGTACTGGGGAGGCAGATGCCAAGCACACTCTGGCTAAGCTTGTATTCCTTAGGGCAAACAGCCTAGTATTGACCTCTACACCCATATGTTTAATTTTCAGATGCACAATATTTGTTGCTGATAAACTGTCTGCAGGTCTTTATTGCCATAGCTTTCCCTGTTTCTATGAACAACTTGTGTATCTGTGGAATATGTTTGAATATGAGAGGGATCCACTGTTTAACTTATGTCTCTGTAGTCATTTAACTGTGTGCACTGGGCAGATTGCTGTATTGTGGGAGGTTCCTGGATTAACACATACAAATACCAGATATGTGTGGCCAACTGCTAAACTGAGACATGGCCTAAGTGTGTGAGCATGCCCAGTTCAGGCTTTCCATGGCTTGTTGCCTGACATATGTCTCATTTATCAAAGTGTGCGAGCATGCCCAGTGTGAGCTTTCCATATGTTGAAATCTGCAGTCCACCACATTTGTGGTTGTGTGTGAACTTCAACAATATTTCACATTTATAGTTGTGTGTTGGGAGTCATGTTGTGTACTTACTGCCCAACTGCTTTGTGTCTGAACCCAACAGGGATTATACTGTGCCTGCAGGGTTTCCATGGGATAGTTTGCATACAGTTGTCAACATCCTTTCATACTGACCAAACACTGTAATATCGTATAGTGTACTGGTTCAGTACTTTCAATGTGGTGGACAGTATCCTGGGTTTCAGTCCTATCACTGCTTTAAATATGCATAGTGAGCACACCAGACTGGTAAATGGCCAGTTGTGCACATATGACCATGTTGCATTTTGTTCAGATATGGACTACAGGCTTGTCCAACATTGGTAGTGTATTCCGCAACTTGGGTGGACATTGACAAACACTAGCTATGTGCCCTAGGCCATTTCTAATGCTAGTCAGAGAGTGTGTGTGTCCTTCAACACACATTGTTACTGGATTTTGCCATGACATATTTCAAGGCTAGTATACTGTGCCTCTGTCTACCTGTGACATAACAGTGATACCCAGGGTAAACCTACCATCTCCCATCCACTCATCAAGATTCCTCTTGAGGAGAGTCAATGAGGGGCTCTCTGGCTAACCTGTACTGGGAGTTTACTCAAGAGTGGAGGGAGCTTCTGGGTTATGGATCAATCACTGCAGTATGTCCTATGTATGTCATTGCTGGGGTTCATGTCTCTCATGTGCATAGCTCACTGGCATTCAGATTGTACAAAGTGCAGCATGTTCATTGATTCCAGCTTGGACATGGCTTTATACATCAGGCATAGATTGCCTCTGGGCAGGCGGTATGGCACTGTGTGGAGCTGCAGTTTGTTTAATCAGGCAACACATGGCATCTGTTCGAGCTCTTTGATCCTCCTGGTGAGGCACTTTTGGGGTCTTCCCAGTTGCTGGAGGTGTCTGCTGAGGTACATCCCACAGGGGCCATTGTACTCAATTGTGAGGCTGATGAAGGATAACTGAAGAGGCACGATGACCTCCCCTGATCTAGATGTGACTACTTTAATGATTAGGTGGGTATATGGTATGTTTCTGTAACCACTACAGCCACATGGTTGTCAAATGCAAGATATCTATCAACTTCTGTCCCCAGGTCTCTTATTACTTCTAAAGTACTTAATGGTTTAACACCTATGTGGTAATTGGTGGGCACTTACTGTTTATCCACAGGGGATGACTATACACTTTTCTGCAATTAGCTTGATGACATGGCTCTGGCACCAGTTGTCTGTTTCTATGTGGCCCTTTTGTAGGATGCTTGTGTCAGCTGGAGGGTCAGATATGGTGCCCAGTTTGTAGTCCTCTGCAAACTTGTTCAGACACAGTCCTTCCATGTTGGCCTGTACCTATGGGAAATATATACCGAACAAGGGAGGTCCCAGGACCGAGCCTTGTGGGATGCCAGTTGTAGCTGGTTTGTAGTCTGACATGGCTGCAGCATTTCTGACCATGTCAGTTCTGTCCTTGGGCTGGTTTGCAACCCATCTACTGACATAGGGGTTTATATTTAAGCTTGTGAGCTTATCTATAATGAACACATGGGAGTATTGTATGGAAGGCTTTTGCAATGTCCAGATAGGCTGTGTGGACCACATTCCCCTCATCAGTGGCCTTGATGACTGTTTCAAATGAGTCAAACATGTTTAAGGGGCAGGATCTGCCCTTAAGAAAGCCACGCTGGGTAGGGTCCAGAGTCTGTAGGTCCCCAATATCTTTATTTCTGAGGTCCATGATGATCCTTTCCATAGCTTTACAGACCAAGCTTGTCAGGATTCTGGGGTGATAGTTTGCAGTATCCATTCAGGCACCACCTTTGTGGAGAGGGACCACTGCTGCTGTACACTGCTCTTTGGGTACATATCCTATGGTAAGGCTGAAATTGAGCAATAGTGTTATTTGGCGTTCCATTCTTCTTGGAGTTCATGTTGGACACAGCCCAGGACAACATCTCATACCATTGTTGCAGTGTGTTTTGATTTGAAGATGCTGGCTGTTACCTCAGCATCTGCAATGTCAGGGGGCCAGCACTCTGCTGGGATAGATATTTGGCATTTTGGTGGGGGGAGTTTGCACTGAACCTGTCAGGTTGGATGTTGGACATGTGTGTGGGTTTGGTGTATTGTTTGTAATATTTGAGTAATTCAGAGCATATCTGTGAATTCCCACTATGGTTCCTACCATCAGTTAAGAAAGCCTTGTGATTATCCTTAGTGTCCTGTACAATTTGTATCTTCATAGGTTCATACTAGGCTATCTGCCCTAGGGCAGTTATAAGCCTAGCCAGAGTGTGTGTGGCTTTCACCACCCCTTGCTATGTGAATATTATGCCCATTTAGGGTTTAATTTACTGTGCCTTTGTCTAGACGTGACACAGTGATGACCCCCAGTGTAAATCTACGATCTCCCATCCACTTGGCAAGATTCCTGTTGAAGAGAGTCAGTGAGGGGCTCTGCCTAACATGGACTGGGATTCTGTTCCAGAGTGTAGGGAGCCTCTGGGTTATGAATCTGTCCCTCCAGCACATCCTATTTATTTATGTGTTGAGGTTGACATCTCTCGCTGTCGCGGCTCTGATGGATTTGGATTTTCTGAGGTGGAGCATGTCCATTAATTCTGTATTGGACAAGGCCTTGTACACCGGGCATACATCGCCTCTGAGTAGGCAGTATGTGACTGCATACAGCTGGGGTGTCTTCAGCCAGGCAGCATATGACAAATGTTTGAGACCCTTTATCCTCTTGGTGAGGTACTTTTGAGGTCTTGTTAACTGCTGCAGGTGTCGGGTAAGGTACATCCCAAATGGGGCATTGTACTCAATTATGGGCCTGATAAGAGAAGAGTATAGGGGCACAATGATCTCTCTTGATGTAGATGTGAATCCTTTCATGATAAGGTGGCCAATATAGAAGGTCTTCCTAGCCACGTTGGCAATGTGAGTGTCGCATGAGAGGTTACTGTCCACTTGTGTCCCTAGGTCCCTGATTACTTCTTCCATACATAATGGATTACCACCTATGTGGTAATTTGTGAGTACCTTGTTTGGTATTTGGAGAGACATTCATACTCTCCAGTGTCTTCAGGAAGGCTGAGTGAGGTTCCTGGGTTTGAGAGGGTGGTCTGTAGCATGCTACAGACTGTACAGCAGTTTTGCCTACAGTTAGTTGCACATGGATGGTCTCCGATGCTTCGTGCATTGTCAGTAACCTGGACGTGTTGGTATCTTTGCTGAATATGGATACTCCCCCTCCTTTTGTGGTTTGATCCAGCTTTTGGGGCCAAAAAGCATGATATGAGGTATAACCTGGTAGTGCTGGGGTGCTCTCAGGAGCCTTGATGCAGATCTCCGTCACTGCACAGTCATCGATGTTCTCCATACTGGGGAGGGCCTCGAGAGCATGCATCTTGAGGATTAGACTTCTGGCATTGAGCAGCATTACCCTTTTGTTTTTTACACTTATGTTTTCTAGGGAGGTGGGTTTGTCTTTTCAGCCTTGCCTACAAAAGGCACTATGGAGGTGGCAAGAGCCTTAGCCAATATCCAGACGCCCAGGGGTGACAGGTGCAAGCCATCCCTGACAAAGCAGCGTGGCTTGTCAAGCATCTCATCCCAAGCAGACAGACATTGGATCCCCTCGGAATGACACCAGTAATTGAGCCAGTTGTTAAAGCTGATCATTCTGTGTTTGTACTGTGGCATCATTCTTGGTGAGGGTAGGATGCTGCTCAGGGTCAGAGTCATACTGGCCTGGCCTACATAATCGTAGAGCTCCTCTATGTCTCTTTTCATGTAGTCCAGGGAGGTACGTCTCAGGTCATTCACATCAGCATGGACAATGACTGAGTCATATTTGTACTTGCTTTGGAGTGACATGCATGCTTGTGTTATGTGGCAGATTGTAGCGGCATACAGGCAGCATACTGTACCCTTTTCCTTGTTCAGTCTGGTGAGCGGGACATCAGTGTGTCTGACTATGAAGTCACCTATTACAAGTGTATCAGGCATGTTCTTTGTCCTTAAGAGCTGTGACTGTTTGGCACACCAACTTTGTGTACTATGTGTTGCATGTGCTATGTTTGGAGGTAGTGGTTGCTTGGGTGTCTGCTTTGGAGGCCTCTGTTGATTTGGTGGATTTTTAATTAGAGCCTTCGGGAATGTTTTTGTGTGTTTATGTCTTTGGTTTGCAGTTGTGATAGGTCTATGTGAGACTGGGTTTTTGGTGTGTGTGGTTACCTTTTCCTTCTGACTAGTTCTGACAGTACTGGGTTGAGAGAGCTCAGCCTCCAGTTTGGATAAATGGTTGCATCTCTCACATATATTTGTTTTTCTTGGGGGGAGGAGGGGGTTGTCTGTTTACATGGAGCAGGTGTGACATTGCCTCAAGATTCACAGATTCAACATATTGTAGCTGGCCTTAGTGGATTTTATGAGTGGCCATATTTTATATCCATAATACTGATCAGAGATTACTTCCCCTTTTGGGTTTGCTCTATCATGTAGTAGCTTCCTCATTCTCTTGCATGGTTTGGTAATGGCTGGGGTCCACCATGCCAGATGCCTGCGTGTATGGAATTGGGTCTTGATTTTATGTGGGATTGCATAATCCATGCATTCCTGAAAAGTGTTCTTAGAATGCATTTATAAAGGGTTCTGAGGTGTGGCCCATATTTTCCACAGGCACAGGGCCTTTAATGGATTCCACATCAGTTTGGAGGAGTGCAACATTTTCTTTACACATGTTTTTCACTTTGGTTTTCTGGCCAGGGACTGTGGTCAGGATGTGAATATTCAGTGTGATTACTCTATGGTCTGATCTTACCAGTGAGGGATACACATCCAGTATGCTTACCCCTCTTGTGGGAGTGGTACGTTGTTCCTGAGCATTTTGGTTTATGAATTCTAGGAACTTTTGGCCTAGGGTGTTGGAGCTAGAATAATGCTCCAAGTCTATGTTTGAGTATTTTCAGTCACCCAATATAATGTTGCTTGGAGAGCTTGATATTTTCATGTGTTCCATTGTAGGCCAAGTGCAGTTCCTGGCATTAGGAGGGTAGTCTGTAGCAGGCTACAAACTGGGAGGCAGTTTTAGCCACTGTTACTTGACCATGGATAGTCCATGCTGCTTCTTGTTGTGGTAGCAACATGGGGGTGTGGTTATCCTTGACAATTATTGCTAGTCACCCTCCTTTTGTAGTTTGTTCCATGTTTTGGGGCTGTAAAGCATGGTATGAGGTGTAACCTGGTAGTGTTAGGGTGCTCTTGTGAGCCTTGACCCAGTTTTCTGTTACAGAACAGATATCAACATTCTCCATGCTGAGGGGAGTTTAGACTGCATGCATCTTGCAGTTTACACTTCTGGCATTGGGTAGCATTACGTCTAGGTTCTTATCCCTTGTGATACCTATGGAGGTGGGTTTGTGTTTTGAGCCTTACCTATTCAAGGCACGGTGGGGGTGATGACAGCCTTTACCAGTATCCAAAAGGCCAGGACTGATAGGTGCATGCCATCCCTAGCAGGTGGAGCATCATGTCTTGCTCAGCATGTCATCCCAGGCTGGCATGCATTGGATCCCCTTTGACTAACAGTAATACTTAAGCCAATTATTGTAATTGAGCATCTCGTCTTCATATTGTGGCATCATGCTTGGTGAGGGTAGGATGTTAGTCAGGGTCATCAAGTTTGCATATACTACATGGTGTTACATTGCTTAACAAATGGCAATCATGCCTCAGGTGGTGCTGCAGGGCTGTCTATGTTGGATGCACATACTACACTCCCTGTACATGTTTGAAAGCAGGTTGGGTCAACTTAGGCATCCCTTTTACTATATGGGTGAGTCAGAGTGAGATATCATTTCCAGGGTTCCTACTGAGCCAGTGTATGTGCTATGCATTGCCTCTTTGCCAAGGCCAAGGCATACGGGGCACGCCTCCTTCTGCATACTGGGGCAGGCCCAGGTTGTTCCTCCTCCGAGTCATGCTCTGCCTGTGATTGGCTTGGCAATGGTTGGGGGCTGTTTGGCCCAGCCCTATGCTGAACCTGCTGCAGCTGTTTTCACAGAATCATATTATGTAGCATAGCACATACTATGACAATTTGGGTACATGTAGTTGGTGAGTACTGCAAGGCTCCACCAGCTGTGTCCAGGCACTGGAACCGTGACTTGAGCAGCCCAAACACACGCTCGATTGCATTTCGTATTTGTGCATGTGCCTCATTATGGCGTTCTTGTTCAGATGTGTTTGCATTTCTGATGGGTGTCATCAGCCATGGCTCCAGTGCGTAGCCAGCATCCCCCACTAAGTAACCATGTGGAATGTCCCCATTGGCAAATGTCTGGTACAGCTGCATCAGATGCCAGATATGGGAATCATGGTAGCTTCCAGGGCAGCCAGCACACACATTCATTATTATGCCCTGGGCATCACACATGACCTGGCAGTTGATGGAGGGGAAGCCCTTGCGGTTAATGTAGGCCCTACCCCACTCACCAGCTGTTGCTTTGATGCGTATATGCGTGCAGTCTATTGCATCCACTACCTCAGGTTATTCATCTATTTGCTGGAAGAGACGCATATTGCTGGCCAATACCTCACGGGAATTGGGGAAATATACATGATCACTGACATGTGGTGACATGGCATCCAGGAACTGCTGCAGTACCCTGGATGCTGATGCCTGTGATATCCCCATCATATCACCAGTTGCTCTCTGGAAGGTACCTGTTGCTAGTATTCTTAGGCCAACACATACCTTGTTTTCCACTGGGATGGGTTCCCCTCTGTTGGTTCTGTGTGTGAGGCATGGCCTGCACAGCTCAACAATTTGCTGTAAGAGGTCTCTGTCCACTCTATAGCGCTCCACTATCTCCATATCATGTAACCCCTGGTAGGTGACCGTGGGCCTCTACACTCTTCTCCATCTCCTCACTGTGGGTTGTCCAGCAGCATTTGCATAGTCACCACCCTCAGCAAGTTGCATATTTCTCCTTATAACAGCTATGGCAGCCCCTAGCATTTTTGGTCTGAGTGAAGCTTTTTCAGTTTTCACTTCTAATAGCTTACTCCTCTGTTGCAGTGTCTCTTGAGAGAAACATTCTGCACTGTTGTTTGCAGAGTTTTAAGTGCTGGGCTGGGCTACTGTTCTGCCTGTGTAATTGCCTTCTTCTGATTGTTTTCACTTGCTAGCTCTGCCAGTAATCCCTGCTAGCTTCCTACTATTTCTCATGCTTCCTTTTTCCCTTCAGTTTCCTCAGGGGGGAGCGACGCGCATACCAGTGAAAACATGCTCACAACGGCTAACACGTGTGCACACATGCTTAGACTGGCTACAATCTGCTTATTCGGGTTCAAACGCACGGACCCCAGCGCAAACAAGCTTACACGTGTTTAAACAGGCTCCTACATGCGTATTCTGCCTTAAACACGCACACTCACGCTTACACACGTGCACTCTATCTTACTCGTGCCTACCAGCGCACACACGCTCGCATGCATGCCCTGCAAGAAACTTTGGTGTTATCCATAGTGTACACCTTCCATTTCTTGGCTTTCCCATGCCTACTTGTTGACACTCCTCTTTCCATGATGTGTGACTGACATCTTTCACATGCCACTGTGCTCCAATGAGCTGCTTTTCTTTCATACATTCCCCCCTGTGATGTCACCTATCTCCTACTCTGTTACTCCCCCTTATCCTACTCCTACACTGCACGGAATGTGCTCATTTCCTATGTAACAGTACGATTCACTATCCTACCACTCATTTACATAGGATTGCCTACTAATGCTTAGTTACATGTCTTACACTCAGCTTCCCCCCTTAGCAACCCCTACTCAGTGGCCATGTTGTTTTAGCCTGCTATTCCCTTCCACTGTAAATTCATGCTTTGCATAAACCTACGTTTGTGTGTTTAATTTTTTTATTTTTCTGTTTTTTTAGAGCGCAGCCCATTTGTGCGGTGCTGCGCTACGTTTAAACATCGGCCATCGCCGAAAAAAAAAAAAACATTTTCATTTTATGTTTGCATCGGGGTACATTGCCAGTGGCCACATATTTGGCCATTGGCATGCTGCCTTGGACATTTGCAACCTTTATTTGGAGCTGATAAGGCTCCATTGTGTTATTTGCAGAATGTTACTCAGTTATCAACTGAGTACATTTCTGCAGATAACACGGCTCTTACACGGGCAGGTTTCTGCCTCCTGGATCGTGAAATTACCTCATTTCTATGCCATTTGGCGCAAGTGAGGTAATTAGCATATCCACGCCCTGTCCGTGTAAGAGCCATTTTAGGTGCTCTCTTACACGCACATTCAGGCTGTTCCTGGATCGCGATGGCTGCATGGAGTCTTACACTACTCTTAGACTCCGTGCAAGCCATCGTGAATCCTGCCCCAGTATCTACTTGCTAATAATCTTAATAAGTTTTTAATTTAGTTTTGACAGTCTGCTGAGCATGGGCCACAACTCATTCCTCACTCCATCATACAAATGATAACAAACTTCAGCCTGAAGTTATAATGAATTTTCATGACACGTAATCTTTCATACAGTCTGACTGCCCTTCCTTTACCCTGTATAAGTCCTGGGTATACTACTGCTTAAGGTCTTTTGCAAGATGAAGACACGGACTGCATCAATTGATAAATAACTTGGGCTTAGACTACTGTTAATCCAGTGAAATTACTGATTTATCAAAGGCATTCTAGTCCCCAGTCCTGAGGGGATAAAAGTACAGTTGTGTAAGGAAACTTACCATAACAGTAGATGATAGAATGATCACTGTTGCAGTAGCCTTAGCTATATGATTATATCCTGCTAAGGATATAACAGACAATCAGTTTCTAAAACTTCAAGGTAATTCCATGTGCCCAAAATGTCACGCACCTCAAGCTAAAATGAGTAAAAGGCAAGTTTTATACCATGACCTCCAGAACTTTCCTGCCAACAGGGAGAGGGAAGCTGAGCCCAGAAAGAACAATGCTAGCAT
Source organism: Protopterus annectens (assembly GCF_019279795.1). NCBI lineage: Eukaryota > Metazoa > Chordata > Ceratodontiformes > Protopteridae > Protopterus > Protopterus annectens. Next base: position 508,138,546 of record NC_056739.1, read on the forward strand.
AAACAAAAAATAAATAAGCACACCTTGGCATAAGCAACACACACACACACACACACACACACACACACACACACACACACACACACACACACACACACACACACATAAATAATGGGATGGAGGGAGGTAGGGGATACTGCAGCAGAGAGCAGACCCTTACCATGCCTGGAAAATTTTTCTTGTAATTAGTATAAGAAAGGTAATAGTCTTAGACAACCACTTGGAAACAGTCTGTGTTGGCACAGGTCCCTTCTTATATTTACAAGAAAACAACAGCAGATTTGAACAGATCTGAAGATCTGAAAGATTAAGTTATGTCAAGGCAGTGCCAGCGCTGTAATTTTTAGATCAGAAAAGAAAATGGAAGAATTGGTAGTTCAGCTTAAAGTAAACTTGGATATCACTTTAGGCATAAAAGACAGATTAGTTCTTAAGGAAACCCTTTCTCAGTGGAAAATAAGATAAGGTTGACTCACTATAAGAGCTTTCAACTCAGATACCCTTCTTGCAAATATCAGAGCAATCAGTAAAACTGTTTTCCATGTTAAGAACCTCAAGTCAGCCAAATTAGCTGGTTCAAGTGGAGTGTTAGCTTCTTTAATATAAAATTAAGATCCTAGGAAGGTGCCACTGTTTTTCTTGGAGGCCTCTAAATTAAGACCCCTTAAAAAAACATTTGGACATGAGAAAGCTGTAAAAGAGGAAGATCCATAGACAGACATGCTGAAATGGCAAATAAATGAACCCTGATAGAGAAGTAAGAAAAGCCATAGGAATTTACTCGCACAAATGTTGTAAAACAAGAGAACAACTAACCCTAATTGGGTGCTGGTTATGCTCTTGTTGGCACCAACTATAAAAACATTTTCCATGTGTTAATATATCATTTTCTAGTAGTAAGCTTTCTTGTCTTCATTAATACCTGCTACACATCCTCAGTAAACAGGTGCCTAATGTAAAATACAACTCTATCATCCAGGCATCAGTTGAAGTTAATTAGGACTGGAGTTTAGCAAACACCTTTGATCATGTATGAGTATATCCATTCTGTGAGAAAGGTTGTGATAACTGCCCCTGGACAATTCAAAAAGAAGTAAGAGCCACTGTTGCCTGGATCAGAAAAGGAGGCACAACAAAGATCTTTGGGGGGCTTCCTTGTGAATCTTCAGAGGTACCCTGGATATCAGTGAAAAGGTTGGAAAAGCATATAGGAACATTCCAGTCAAAGAAAAAGGCATCTGACTTCCAGGCTTTATGTCATGGAGTCATTGAGCAGAATCTTGCCAACTAATTATATGCAGAGGAGACAAATGGGTCTATGAGAGGAACTCCCCACAGACAGATCAAATCTTAGAAGACCACCTGATGTATTTTGCATAACTCTGGGTCTACCCTGTCCTGTCCTGTTTAGCTTTTTTTGTCAAACAATATATGTCTAACAGAATGAAGTATACCTGTAGAGTAAGGCTGTACTGTGAAAAAGTATACCAAGTAAACATGGCTAATTTGCAAAGGGAGTATGACCTGGTCCCCCCCCAAACCCCGCTTGAGCATCAACCACATGAATTTGATATTGCTTGAAACAACTTGAAGAGGTCTTGGGGACCAAAGATGATTCAGAGAGTTGATTGCCTTAGAGTGCAAGTATCTCTTTCATAGTTATGTGCTTGCATCTGTTCTAGGTGTCCCACACAGCCTGAACTATTATTCCTCCTGAAACTGCCCCCAAGCAAAGTTTGAAATGTCTGTGATGACTGAATGCTTTGGAGCAGGGAGGGATAAGGGGAGACCAGAATTTAGAGATATTTGCTGTCTCTACCAAGTAGTTTTTCTATTGACAAACCACAGCACTGGGACAAGAGTTGTTGATGCTGGGATGAAAGCGACTTCAGCTACCATTGTATCTTTCTTAAGTGGACTCTTGCCAGGGTTACGATAAGAATCATAGATGCTACGAGAAAAAAAACGGAGGTATTCCCTCACACTGTCTGAGGTCTGAGTGGAAAACCTTAGAAATATATATATATATATATATATATATATATATATATATATATATATATATATATATATATATATATATTTTTTTTTTTCCTGTGGAAGAAAAGCTCTTTCAACTGAGGTGTCCAGCTGACACCTCAGAAACACCATCCTGTGTGATGGAGTCAAAAAGTATTTTGAAAGTTCCCCTTGCTATCCCAGCTTGTGTAAGAGATCTCTCACCCAAGTGACAGGTTCCTGACATTTTGAAAATACTCTGCTAAGATAAGCTATTCTTCTAAATATGAAAAATACCCTGTAGCCTGCAATGAGTTATAACTGGAACTAGCCCCTTAGTGAACACATTTGGTGCACTGGGTAGTCCAAAGGGTAAAGCAGAGAACTGATAAAGTGATCCAGACACACAAACTGTAAGAAATACCTGTAGCCTGGATGAAAATGAATGATATGATAAGCATATCTAAAATGAAGATTTACCAGGAAAATTGAATGAAGAAGAGGAAAAGCTTGTCAAGTGAAATCATTTTGAAGTTAGACATTATCACAAACAAATGCAAGAAGAAAGATTCAAAACTGGTCTCCAAGCGTCTTCTTTCTTTGGCATTAAACACATCCTTGAAAAAAACCTTTCCCAACTTAGGAAGAAAGAACTGGTTCTATCGCTGCCTGGGACAAGAAGATGTAATGACAGACAGGTGGAAATAAAAAAGCCTGGATTGTTGGATGAGGAATAACTTTCTACCAAGGAGAGATATCCGCTCACTGTCATCTATAGCCTTGATGAATGGTCTTCAGAACCAATTTGCCTGAAACCATCAGTTGCCAGGGGAAAAAATGGAGATTCAGACTTTCTGGAAGTAATAGGGACTGCCAAGGTGGAAGGGGGGAATCAAAGTCCATTGGACAGTCAAATTGACTAATCGGACTGTCCTTTGTTTTAGAGATTCCTGAATTCTTTTTGGAACACCCTTGCAATTATGTCAAAATTGGATGAGGGGTTTGAGAATCTTTTCGAAAATTAAAAAAGGAGTGTAGAAATTTTTACAGATTCACAGATTTAATTTACCCAATTTCATCACTTTTTTATCACCTCTGCAGCAAAAGAAACAAAAACTGAATCTCTGTCGAAAAGTGAAAATATAATCTCATTAGTCACATTTTTTGGGATGATCTGAGAATGCAGCCAAGCAAACATGCTCAAAGCAGTTTTAGAAGTCATAGGAAAAAAACATCAACTGAATCATGACACACTGAAATCAGAGAGCAGTGACTAGTACAGATAGAGGAAACTATATAATTTAAGGCAGATATTTCCTCACAAGTGCAAAACTGTAGACCAAACATTCCTCATACTTTCACAATTAAGCAGAATAAACACAAACATGTGAGCCTGACAGTGCAAAATTCTGAATATCAAAGTTGCAGAAGCATACACTATTTTCCCATACCCATCAATAATCTTCCCATCCATGTTAGAAAGAGTAGGATAGGAATTAACTAACTGTTTAGTAGCAGTATGAATAACTAAAGGTATAGCTGTTGGTTCACATTTGGGAAGAGTGTATAAAAACTTAAAAAGACTGAGGCACGTTATACATTGTAAATGCCTTTTTAGGGGCAGCAAGCTGGCTACCAGGAAAAATACAGGCAGACACACACATGCATACATACACACACACACACACACACACACACACACACACACACACACACACACACACACAAACACACAAAGACACATGCATGGTGAAGGCTTAGAAAAGTCATTCTGTAAGAGTGCATAAAAGTTTTTGAGGGACTGAGAAACCTCAGTGTTAACCCAATGAAAACACTAGATCACTTTGGAAATACTTTCAAAGAGAGAGGAGCCGCAGAGGGAGAATAATAAACCAAGAGCTCCTCTGAGTCTGAATCAGGAAAATTGAGGAAAAAATCAGTATATGTCAATTTAATCTTCCTGTCCAGATTCAGAATCTTGAATCTCCTCAGGAAAGGAGGCATCTTTGTTTATTTTACCAAAAAGCAATGAATAAGAAGGATCAAAAGCTTTAATAAAACCTTGAGTCAGACCACTAAACTACTTATGTCTAAGGAAATTTGAGAGAGAGAAGATACATGTTTAGTTTTTGCTTCATTTTGACCAGAAATGGTGCCAAAAGTGTAATACATTGTAGTAGTAGCTTCCCCAGGGATGGGCACAATGTTATGATGAAACAGGAGGTTTCCCTGTTCCATCTCCAAGGACAAACAAGAATAGCTCTCTTTTGCCACTGAGGGGACCCTGATAGCCATAGAGGATTTGGCTAACCCTTGGTCTGTAACCACAATATGTGTGACACCAGGGTTAAAAATAAGTGGTCATAGCAGAGTCACCCATCTGCAGATGAGACAAAGTATTAGTCTGCTGTGGTGGCAAATGCTAGTTTGCTTAACTTTTTCTCTTTGTATCTGGAAGAAGGATCAACACTGGGAACAATTGTTTTTTCCAGTGTCAAGCCAAAAATGGTGCCCATTTCTTAGGAAAACTAGCAGCAAAATCCTCTTTAAAAGTCATATTTTTTGATTAAAAAGACAATAAAAAGCACATCAAACACCTGCCAACTCCCAAAGTAAAACAAACACAATTTATGTACAGAAAAAAGTTTTTTAAATACCTTAATCAACTTTTAAACTGACAGAAAAAATAGTCCTCGTGTTTAAAATATCAATGCAGTCTTGTGACACTCCGTTAAAACAAAAACTCCTTGCTTTAAAGTAACTTTCTTGAACAGGAAAGTATTAACAATCAACAAAAGTAATCTGTCCAGCAAAAGGACAGCAGAAACTAATCCTCAAAAGCCTCAGAGAAGCATACTCATCAGTGGCAGTAAAGCTCTGAAAGGCTTGATGGCCAACCTTTCTTTTAGTCAATTCAGTTTGACGTGTCTCACTGATGTGAGCATGGCTGGTGCTGTGAAGCATTGGAATCTGGCTGGCTGTTAAATCCTTGCCAGGACAAAAATCATACAGCCAAGGCTACTTCAGCAGTCATCAATATGATGAACATTTCATTTTGCACTGTGTAAATGGGGATCTCCACTATCTTTTAACAGTTATATGCCAGCTGTATTGTCTGCTTATCACAAATTCTTGAAAAATAATTTAGTATAAAATTCTCCAAAATTCAAATTCAGTCTTTTCAACTCATAACATATACCTTACTTGATATTGATATTGCCTTGTTTGATACTTTTCAATACACTCATAGTCATTTGGACCATGTACAAATAACTGAAGTGTTTTTTGGACCATTCAAAGCCATTTGTCACTGTTAATTGTGCTACATTTCTGAACATCCTGTCTAACTATGACATGCTTATGAACATCACTGAGTGTCTAACTAGTTATGGAGAATACAAGCGTATTGGGTGTGAGGAATGCTATATTTCACCCTTTATTGGTAGCCATTTGAGTCTCATACAGCTCAGTACTAAGTCAGGTCCTGTTTATAATAGTCACAAACGGTATATATCTGGAAAACGGATGTCTAATCCTTGAATAAAGTCCTTTGTTTCTGATAGTTCCGAACACCTATCCAGCCTTCATTCATTAAAATCATTGGCATATCACTGGGACATCGGGCAGGATTCACGATGGCTTGCACAGAGTCTAAGAGTAGTGTAAGACCCCATGCAGCCATAGCGATCCAGGAACAGCCTGTATTTGCGTGAAAGAGAGCACCTAAAACGTCTCTTATACGGACAGGGCATGGATATGCTAATTACCTCACTTGCAGCCGAAAGGCATGCAAATGAGGTAATTTTGCGATCCAGGAAGCAGAAACCTGCCCGTGTAAGAGCCGTGTTATCTGCAGAAATGTACTCAGTTGACAACTGAGTACCATTCTGCAAATAACACAATGGAGCCTTGTCAGCTCCAAATAAAGGATGCATATGTTTCAGGCAGCATGCCAATGGCTAAATATGTGGCCACTGGCAACGTACCCCGATGCAATCGCCGATGTTTAAACATAGCGCAGCGCCGCTCAAACGGGCTGCGCTATAAAAAAACAAAAAAATAAAAATTTTAAACACATAAATGTGGGTTTTATGCAAAGCATGAATTTACAATGTAAGGGAATAGCAGGCTGAAAACAACATGGCCACCGAGTAGGGTTTGCTAAGGGGGAAGCTGAGTGTAAGACATGTAACTAAGCATTAGTAGGCAATCCTATGTAAATGAGTGGTAGGATAGTGAATCGCACTGTCACATAGCAAATGAGCACATTCCGTGCAGTGTAGGAGTAGGATAAGGGGGAGTAACAGAGTAGGAGATAGGTGACATCACAGGGGGCAATGTATGAAAGAAATGAAGCTCATTGGTGCACAGTGCATGTGAAAGATATCAGTCACACATCATGGAAAGAGGAGTGTCAACAAGTCGGCATGGGAAAGCCAAGAAAAGGAAGGTGTACACTGTGGATAACACCAAAGTTTCTTGCTGGGCGTGCATGCGCACGTGAGCGCACTGGAAGGCACGAGTAAGATAGAGTGCATGCGTGTAAGCATGAGTGCACACGTTTAAGGCAGAGTAAGCATGCAGGAGCCTGTTCAAACAGCTGTAAACTTGTTTGCGCTGGTGTGCATGCGTTTTAATCTGAATAAGCGGATTCTAGTCCGTCTAAGCCTGTGTGCACGCGTGTTAGCCTCTGTGAGCATGTTTTCACTTGTAAGCGCGTTGCTCCCCCCTGAGGAAACAGAAAGGAAAAAGGAAGCAGGAGAAATAGTAGGAAGCTAGCAGGGAATACTGGCATGAGAAATAGTAGGAAGCTAGCAGGGAATACTGGCAGAGCTAGCAGGTGAAAACAATCAGAAGCAGGCAATTACACAGGCAGAACAGTTGCCCAGCCCAGCACTTAAAACTCTGCAAACAACAGTGCAGTATGTTTCTCCCAAGAGACACTGCAACAGAGGAGTAAGCTATTAGAAGTGAAAACTGAAAAAGCTTCACTCAGACCAAAAATGCTAGGGGCTGCCATAGCTGTTATAAGGAGACATATGCAACTTGCTGAAAGTGGTGACTATGCAAATGCTGCTGGACAACCCACAGTGAGGAGACGGAGAAGAGTTTACAGGCCCAGGGTCACCTACCAGGGGTTACATGAGCTGGAGATAGTGGAGCGCTATAGCATGGACAGAGACCTCCTACAGCAAATTGTTGAGCTGTGCAGGCCACACCTCACACACAGAACCAACAGAGGGGAACCCATCCAAGTGGAAACCAAGGTATGTATTGGCCTAAGAATACTAGCAAAAGGTACCTTCCAGAGACCAACTGGTGATATGATGGGGATATCACAAGCATCAGCATTCAGGGAACTGCACCAGTTCCTGGATGCCATGTCAGTACATGTATATTTCCCCAATTCCCATGAGGTATTGGCCAGCAATATGCGTATCTTCCAACAAATAGCGGAATACCCTGAGGTAGTGGGTGCAATAGACTGCACGCATATACGCATCAAAGCACAAGCTGATGAGCGGGGTAGGGCCTACATTAACCACAAGGGCTTCCCCTCCATCAACTGCCAGGTCGTGTGTGATGCCCAGGGCATAATAATGAATGTGTATGCTGGCTGCCCTGGAAGCTACCATGATTCCCATATCTGGCATTTGACGCAGCTGTACCAGAAATTTACCAATGGGGACATCCCACATGGTCACTTAGTGGGGGATGCTGGCTACGCACTGGAGCCATGGCTGATGACACCCATCAGAAATGCACACACACCTGAACAAGAACGCCAAAATGAGGCACATGCACAAACACGAAATGTAATCGAGCGTGTGTTTGGGCTGCTCAAGTCACAGTTCCGGTGCCTGGACACATCTGGTGGAGCCTTGCAGTACTCACCAACTACATGTACCCAAATTGTCATGGTATGTGCTATGCTACATAATATGATTCTGTGAAAACAGCTGCAGCAGGACCAGCATAGAGCTGGGCCAAACAGACCCCCACCATTGCCAAGCCAATCACAGGCAGAGTGTGACTCAGAGGAGGAACAACCTGAGCCTGCCCCAGTAGGCAGAAGGAGGCGTGCCCAGTATGCCTTGGCCTTGGCAAAGAGGCAATGCATAGCACATACACTGGCTCAGTAGGAACCCTGGAAATGATACCTCTCTCTGACTCACACATATAGTAAAAGGGATGCCTAAGTTGACACAACCTGCTTTCAAACATGTACAGGGAATGTAGTATGTGCATCCAACATAGACAGCCCTGCAGCACCACCTGAGGCATGATTACCATGTGTTAAGCAATGTAATACCATGTAGTATATGCAAACTTGATGACCCTGACTAACATCCTACCCTCAAAAAGCATGATGCCACAATATGAAGACAAGATGATCAAGTACAATAATTGGCTTACGTATTGCTGTTAGTCAAAGTGGATCCAATGCATGTCAGCCTGGGATGACATGCTGAGCAAGACACGATGCTCCACCTGCTAGAGATGGCTTGCACCTATCACTCCTGGCCTTTTGGATACTGGCAAAGGCTGTTGCCACCCCCACCGTGCCTTGAATAGGTAAGGCTCAAAACACAAACCCACCTCCATAGGTATCACAAGGGATAAGAACCTAGACGTAATGCTACCCAATGCCAGAAGTCTAAACTGCAAGATGCATTCAGTCCAAACTCTCCTCAGCATGGAGAATGTTGATATCTGTTCTGTAACAGAAACCTGGGTCAAGGCTCACAACAGCATCCTAACACTACCAGGTTACACTTCATACCATGCTTTACAGCCCCAAAACATGGAACAAACTACAAAAGGAGGGTGACTATCAATAATTGTCAAGGATAACCACACCCCCAGGCTGGTACCACAGCAAGAAGCAGCATGGACTATCCACGGGCAAGTAACAGTGGCTAAAACTGCCTCCCCATTTGTAGCCTGCTACAGACCACCCTCCTAACTCCAGGAACCGCACTTGGCCTACTTCGGAACAAATGAAAATATCAAGGTCTCTCCAAACAACATTATATTGGGTGACTAGAAATACTCAAACATAGACTGGGAGCATTATTCTAGCTCCAACACCAAAGGTTCCTAGAATTCAGAAATCAAAATGCTCAGGAACAACTTACCACTCCCACAAGAGGGATAAGTATACTGGATGTGATAATCAGCAACATGGGTACTCTATGCCCAGATGAGAAGTGTATCCCTCACTGTTAAGATCAGACCATAGAGTAATCTCACTGGATATTCACATCCTGACCGCAGTCCCTGGGCAGAAAACCACAGTGGAAAACAGGTGCAAAGCAAATGTACTCCTCCAAACTGATGTGAAATCCATTAAAGGCCTTGTGCCTGTGGAAAATATGGGCCAGACCTCAGAACCCTTTATAAATGCATTCTATGAACACCTGCAGGAATGCATCGATTATGCAATCCCAAATAAAACCAAGACCCAATTCCATACATGCAGGCATCTGGCCTGGTGGACCCCAGCCATTACCAAACCATGAAAGGGAAGGAGGAAGCTACTACATGATAGAGCAAAACCCAAAAAGGGAAGTAATCTCTGATCAGTATTATGGCAAAAAACTGGCCACACATAAAATCCTTTAAGGCCAGCTACAACATGTTGAATCTGGGAATACTGAGGCAATGTTACACCTGCCCCATGTACACAGACAACCCCCTCCTCCCCCCAAAAAAGACAAATATATGTGAGAGATGCAACTACTTATCCAAACTGGAGGCAGAGCTCTCTCAACTCAGTACTGGCAAAACCAGTCAGGAGGAGAAGGTAACCACACACACCACAAACCCAGTCTCACATTGACCTATCACAACTGCAAACCAAAGACATAAACACACAAAAACATTCCCAGAGGCTCTAATTAAAAATCTACCAAATCAACAGAGGTCTCCAAAGCAGACACCCAAGCAACCACTACCTCAAAACATAGCACATGCAACACATAGTTCACAAAGTCAGTGTGCCAAACAGTCACAACCCTTAAGGACAAACAACATGCCTGATACACTTGTAATAGGTGACTCCATAGTCAGACACACTGATGTCCCGCTCACCAGACTGGACAAGGAAAAGGTTACAGTAAGCTGCCTGTTGGGTGCTAAAACCCGCCACATAACACAAGCACTCAGGTCACTCCAAAGCAAGTACAAATATGACTCAGTCATTGTCCATGCTGGTGTGAATGACCTGAGACGTACCTCCCTGGACTACATGAAAAGAGACATAGAGGAGCTCTCTGATTATGTAGCCCAGGCCGGTATGACCCTGACCCAGAGCAGCATCTTACTCTCACCAAGAATGATGCTACAGTACAAACACAGAATGATCAGCTTTAACAATTGGCTCAATTACTGGTGTCATTCCAAGGGAATCCAATGTCTGTCTGCTCGGGATGACATGCTTGACAAGCCACGCTGCTTTGCCAGAGATGGCTTACACCTGTCACCCCTGGGATTCTGGATATTGGCCAAGGCTTTTGCCACCTCCATAGTGTCTTTTTTAGGCAAGGCTCAAAAGACAAACCCACCACCCTAGAAAACATAAGTGGAAAAAAATAAGGGTAATGCTGCTCAACGCCAGAAGTCTAAACCTCAAGATGCATGCTCTCGAGGCTCTCCTCAGTATGGAGAACATTGATGTCTGTGCAGTGACGGAAACCTGCCTCAAGGCTCCTGAGAGCACCCCAGCACTACCAGGTTATACCTCATATCATGCTTTTTGGCCCCAAAACCTGGACCAAAACACAAAAGGAGGGGTAGTATCCATATTCATCAAAGATACCCACACCTCCAGGTTACTGACAATGCACGAAGCATCGGAGACCATCCATGTGCAACTAACCGTAGGCAAAACTGCTGTACAGTTTGTAGCATGCTACAGACCACCCTCTCAAACCCAGGAACCACACTCAGCATTCCTGAAGACACTGGAGAATATGAATGTCTCAACAAATACCAAACAAGGTACCCACAAATTACCACATAGGTGGTAATCCTTTACGTATGGAAGAAGTAATCAGGAACCTAGGGACACAAATGGACAGTAACCTCTCATTTGACACTCACATTGTCAAGGTGGCTAGGAAAACCTTCTATACTGGCCACCTTATCATGAAAGGATTCACATCTACATCAAGAGAGGTCATTGTGCCCCTATACTCTTCTCTTATCAGGCCCATAATTGAGTACAATGCCCCATTTGTGATGTACCTTACCCGACTCCTGCATCATTTAGAAAGACCCCAAAAGTACCTCATCAAGAGGATAAAGGGTCTCAAACATTTGTCATATGCTGTCCAGCTGAAGAAACCCCAGCTCTATTCAGTCGCATACTGCCTACTCAGAGGTGATGTATGCCTGACGTACAAGGCCATATACAATCCAGAATTAATGGACATGCTCCACGTCAGAAAATCCAAATCCACCAGAGCTGCGAGAGTGAGAGATTTGAACCTCAACACATAAATAAATAGGATGTGCTGGAGGGACAGATTCATAACCCAGAGGCTCCCTACACGCTAGAACAGAATCCCAGTCCATGTTAGGCAGAGCCCCTCACTGACTCTCTTCAGGAGAAACTTGACGAGTGGATGGGAGATTGTAGATGTACACCGGGGGTCATCTCTGTGTCACTTCTAGACAGAGGCACAGTAAAGTAAACCCTAAATGGGCATAATATTCACATTGCAATGGGTGGTGAAAGCCACACACACTCTGGCTAGGCTTATAACTGCCCTAGGGCAGATAGCCTAGTATGAACCTATGAACCTATGAAGATACAAATTGTACAGGACACTAAGGATAATCACAAGTCTTTCTTAACTGATGGTAGGAACCTTGGTGGGAATTCACAGATATGCTCTGAATTACTCAAATATTACAAACAATACACCAAACCCACACATTGCCAACATCCAACCTGACAGGTTCAGTGCAACACCCCCCCCCCCCACCAAAATGCCAAATATATATCCCAGCAGAGTGCTGGCCCCCTGACATTGCAGATGCTGAGGTAACAGCAAGCATCTTCAAATCAAAACACACAGCATCAATGGTACGAGATGGTGTCCTGGGCTGTGTCCAACATGAACTCCAAGAAGAATGGAACACCAAATAACACTACTGCTCAATCTCAGCCTTACCACAGGATATGTACTCAAAGTGCAGTGTACAGCAACAGTGGTCCCTCTCCACAAAGGTGGTGTCTGAATGGATACTGCAAACTATCACTCCAGAATCCTGACAAGCTTGGTCTGCAAAGCTATGGAAAGGATCATCATGGACCTCAGAAATAAAGATATTGGGGACCTACAGACACTGTACCCTACCCAGAGTGGCTTTCTTAAGGGCAGATCCTGCCCCTTAAACATGTTTGACTCATTTGAAACAGTCAGCAAGGCCATTGATGAGGTGAATGTGGTCCACACAGCCTATCTGGACATTGCAAAAGCCTTCCATACAATACCCCACTTGTTCATTATAGATAAGCTCACCAGCTTAAATATAACCCCCTATGTCAGTAGATGGGTTGCAAACCAGCTCAAGGACAGAACTGACATGGTCAAAAATGCTGCAGCCATGTCAGACTACAAACCAGCTACAACTGGCATCCCCCAAGGCTTGGTCCTGGGACCTCCCTTGTTTGGTATATATTTCCCATAGGTACAGGCCAATATGGAAGGACTGTGTTTGAACAAGTTTGCAGAGGACTACAAACTGGGCACCATATCTGACCCTCCAGCTGACACAAGCATCCTACAAAAGGGCCACATAGAAACAGACAACTGGTGCCAGAGCCATGTCATCAAGCTAATTGCAGAAAAGTGTATAGTCATCCCCTGTGGATAAACAGTAAGTGCCCACCAATTACCACATAGGTGTTAACCCATTAAGTATTTTAGAAGTAATAAGAGACCTGGGGACACAAGTTGATAGATATCTTGCATTTGACAACCATGTGGCTGTAGTGGTTACAGAAACATACCATATACCCACCTAATCATGAAGGTAGTCACATCTAGATCAGGGGAGGTCATCGTGCCTCTTCAGTTATCCTTCATCAGCCTCACAATTGAGTACTATGGCCCCTGTGGGATGTACCTCAGCAGACACCTCCAGAAACTGTAAAGACCCCAAAAGTACCTCACCAGGAGGATCAAAGAGCTCGAACAGATGCCGTGTGTTGCCTGATTAAACAAACTGCAGCTCCACACAGTGCCATACTGCCTGTCCAGAGGCAATCTGTGCCTGATGTATAAAGCCATGTCCAAGCTGGAATCAATGAACATGCTGCACCTTGTAAAACCTGAATGCCAGTGAGCTATGCACATGAGAGACCTGAACCCCAGCACTGACATAAATAGGACATGTTGTAGTGATTGATCCATTACCCAGAAGCTCCCTCCACTCTTGAGTAAACTCCCAGTACAGGATAGCCAGAGAGTCTCTCATTGACTCTCCTCAAGAGGAATCTTCATGAGTGGATGGGAGAGAGTAGGTTTACCCTGGGTATCACTGTTATTTCACGGGTAGACAGAGGCACAGTTTACTAACCTTGAAATATGTCATGGCAAACTCCAGTTACAATGTGTGTTGAAGGACATACACACTCTCTGACTAGCATTAGAAATGGCCTAGGGCACATAGCTAGTGTTTGACAATGTCCACCCAAGTTGCAGAATACACTACCAATGTTGGACAAGCCTGGTTTAAGTAGTCCATATCTGAACAAAATGCAACATGGTCATATGTGCACAACAGGCCCTAAACCAGTCTGGTGTCTTCACTATGAATATGTAAAGCAGTGATAGGACTGAAACCCAGGATACTGTCCACCACAGTGAAAGTACTGAACCAGTACACTATACGATATTACAGTGTTTGGTCAGTATGAAAGGATGTTGACAACTGTATGCAAACTATCCCATGGAAACCCTGCAGGCACAGTATAATCCCTGTTGGGTTCAGACACAAAGCAGTTGGGCAGTAAGTACACAACATGACCCCCAACACACAACTATAAATGTGAAATATTGTTGAAGTTCACACACAACCACAAATGTGGTGGACTGCAGATTTCAACATATGGAAAGCTCACACTGGGCATGCTCGCACACTTTGATAAATGACACATATGTCAGGCAACAAGCCATAGAAAGCCTGAACTGGGCATGCTCACACACTTAGGCCATGTCTCAGTTTAGCAGTTGGCCACACATATCTGGTATTTGTATGTGTTAATCCAGGAACCTCCCACAATACAGCAATCTGCCCAGTGCACACAGTTAAATGACTACAGAGACATAAGTTAAATAGTGAATCCCTCTCATATGCAAACATCTACCACAGATACACAAGTTGTTCATAGAAACAGGGAAAGCTATGGCAATAATGACCTGCAAACAGTTTATCAGCAACAAATATTGTGCATCTGAAAATTAAACATATGGGTGTAGAGGTCAATACTAGGCTGTTTGCCCAAGGGAATACAAGCTTAGCCAGATTGTGTTTAGCTTCTGCCTACCCAGTACAGTAGGCTACTGTGCCTCTGTAAAGTAGGTCAGAGAAGGCACCGTTTAAGGCTAGTGTGCTGTGCCTCCATCAAGCAGGGACACAGTGGAGATCCCAGGGGTTGAATTTGCAATGTCGCATCCATGTGGCTGGTGTTTGCTGGAAGAGGGTTGGCGAGGACATATGACAGTAATTGGGTGTCAAATACAGACTGAGGGGGGCCTTATCTGCTGTGTCTGGAAAATTTCACTGTCAACACTTTGACGTGATGATTTTGAGGGATTGAAGTGTCGTGCCAATACTGTTCAGGGACGTCCTCCCTCTGTAGGATATTGCTCTGTAATGTATTAGCTCCCTCCTTCTGTTGTACAGCTTATATATGGCTGGTGTACACCAGACAAGTCTCCTGTTGTGGAGGAGTGTTTGGTTTATTTGGGATAGCATGATCAATGAAAACCTTCCAGATGCTCATAGAATGCAATTGTCAAGGATTATGCAGAGTGGCCTGTATAATCCCCCAGCATGGGTCCTTTGAAGTCCTCCACCCCAGTCTTCACAAGTGCAAAGTCTGCTTTTGATAAATACTTTGTTTGCAGTGACTTCCTTGCCTGGGGGGGATGGGATATGGATGTCCAGGGAAAGTTGTGTATGGTCAGATATTAACAATGGTGGTCTACCTCTGGTGTGGAACATAGAGTCCCCATGTTGCAGATGGTTAGGTCCAATATGTATTTCCCCTTGTGGCTGTGGTGAGTGGTCCTGCCATAGCACATGGATTCACAAATTGTAGTGGCTGTAGGGTGATGTTGTTGAGGCCTGAGTAGTTCCCCCACACAATATACCTGTACCTGAAGTTAACCACTGTAATGGTGTATGTGAACACCTTCATATCCTACACTGTTCCCAGGGAAGCAAAGTGTGGTTCCTAGATATGGGAGGGGTGGTCTGAACTGGTTGTGTTGTGTGTTACAGGTCCTGTGGTCACGAAGCATGGATCTCATTCTCTCCAGTACAGCTCTTTTGATTGTGCACCTTTAACACCTAGTGAGCGTGGCTTGAGCCTTTAAAAAATGTTATCACCTTACAATTCTAACAAATACTCATTGACATAGGTCAAATGTCAATACAATTGTGTTTGCCATCATGTATGCTTCAAGATAAAATATTCTGATACCTTGTACAGGGCATGGTTTTGGAAATATTAATGCAAATATGAACAAGCAATATGTGACGCCTAGAGGAGCAGTAGGAGGTAACTGCAGATGCACCTGGAGGCGTCACTCGGATGTAATGAGATAAGACATAACCTGGCAATGCTGAAGTGCATATGTGACCCTGAAGTAGGTGGCTGTTAATGCATATATATGCTATCCCCCAGACAGATAGTAATAGATGTACATACCTCTTTATAAATAATGATGTCAGCACCCTATAAATACTGCAGGAGAAGAGCAGATGCTCAGTAATTTGAATAGTGCGCTCTGCTAATGTGTCTTTCTCAAGTGTCATAATATAGTTAGGTAGGGGTTTGAATCCTGCAAATGTGCAGTGTGCGTGCTTGAGGAGAGGGGTTTAGTGTGTGTGCAATTCTGTTTGAATGAAATGTCCCTTTTGGCAACTAGAAGAACACACTACATGAGGTACATTCTTCTTTCTAAACATTGATGATGTCAGCACCCTATAAGTATAGCAGGAGAAAGAAAACCTCCCAGTAATGCAAATAGCGCACTCTGCTAATGTGTCTTTCTCAAGTGTCATAACACAGTTAGGTAGGGATTTGAATTCTACAAATACCATGTGTGTTTTTGTCACACAGTTTGTCCATGTGTTTGGGGTGTTGCTCTTAATATTGTATGACATAGATTATATCAGTAATGTCAATGCACACATGAGGTATGTTTGTGCCACATAGACATATGTACCTGTGACCCTAAATATTTCCCATGTCTGAAGCCTGCCTCATGTGAATACATGGAATTTGCATTACACAGCTTTTTGACTGTGGTTTTCTGTGCAGGGGCTGCGGTTGGTATGTGAATATACAGTGAGAGTAGTCTATGGAGTCATCTTACCAGCGAGGGATGCACTTCTGGTCTGGAGCATATAGTCCACAAGTTGGTGATGCTCAGGTGCAGCATGTTTTCCCCTCTTGTGGGAGTGGTAACAAGTTGTTCCATAGCAATTGAGTGTATGGATTCTAGGAACCTTTCACCTAGGGTGTTGGAGCTACAGTAATGCTCCTAGTCTATGTATGGGTAAATGAAGCTGCCCAATATATTGTTGTTTGGAGACACCTGC
Organism: Protopterus annectens; assembly: GCF_019279795.1. Taxonomy (NCBI): domain Eukaryota; kingdom Metazoa; phylum Chordata; order Ceratodontiformes; family Protopteridae; genus Protopterus; species Protopterus annectens. The sequence goes on from NC_056739.1 coordinate 508,155,391, forward strand.
AGATATTCATGTATTCTTAAGTAGGCCAAGTGGGTTACCTGGGTTTAGGAGGGTGGTCCGTAGCAGGCTATGAACTGGAAGCCAGTTTAACCCACTGTTAGTTGCATGTGGATAGTCTGTGATGCATCACACTGTGGCAACAACCTGGGGGTGTGGGTATAGGGAAATAGGTTCATAGGTTCATAGGTTCATACTAGGCTATCTGCCCTAGGGCATTTATAAGCTAATCCAGCGTGTGTTTGGCTTTCACCACCCATTTTAGATTAATGTTGCTATGCCCTTTTCTGAGGTTAGTATACTGTGCCTCTGTCTAACATTGACACAGAAGTGATACCCGGGGTACACCTACAATCCCCCATCCACTCATCATGATTCCTCTTGAAGAGAGTCAATGAGGGACTCTGCCTAACATGGACTGGGATTTTATTCCAGAGTGAAGGGAGCCTCTGGGTTATGAATCTGTCCCTCCAGCATGTCCTATTGATGTCAGTGCTGAGGTTCAAGTCTCTCGAGCGCAAAGCTCAATGGGAGTTGGATTTTCTGAGGGGCAGCATGTCCATTACTTCCGGGTTGGACATGGCATTATACATCTGGCACAGATTGCCTCTGATCAGGTGGTATGCTACTGAGTATGGAGTTATGTTAACCAGGCAGCATATGGCATCTGTATGAGCCCTTTGATCCTCTTGGTGAGGTACTTTTGTGGTCTTTCCAGTTGCTGCAAGTGTCTGGTAAGGTAAATCCCAAAAGGAGCATTGTACTCAATTATTTTCCTGATGAGGGATGAGTAAAGAGGCACGATGACCTCCCCTGATCTAGATGTGAATCCTGTCATGATTAGGTGGGCTATATAAAATGTTTTTCTAACCACTTTGGCCACATGGTCGTTAAATGAGAGATTGCTATCAACTTCGGTCCCCATGTCCCTAATTACTTCTTCCGTACGTAATGGATTACCACCTATGTGGTCATTTGTGGCCACTTTGTTTTTGCCAAAGGGGATGACTATACACTTTGTGGTATTTAGCTTGAGGCCATGGCTCTGGCACCAGTTGTCTGTTTTGATAAGGCCCTTTTGGAGGATGGTTGTGTTGGCTGGAGAGTCAATTATAGCACCCAGTTTGCAGTCATCTGTGAACTTGGTCAGCCACAGTCCTTCCGTGTTGGCCTGTACCTCTGAGACATATATACTGAACAGGAGAGGTCCCAGGACTGAGCCTTGTGGGACGCCGTTTGTAACTGGTTTGGAGTCTGACATGGCTCCAGCAATTCTAACCATGTTGGTTCTGTCCTTGAGCCAGTTTGCAACCTATCTAGTGACATTGGGGTGTATATTTAAGCTGGTGAGCTTATCTATAATGCCCGAGTGGGGTATTGTATTGAAGGCTTTTGCGAGGTCCAGGTAGGCTGTGTGGACCACCTTCCCCTTGTCAATGGCCTTGGTGACTGTTTCAAAGAAATCAACAAGGTTTAAGAGGCAGGATCTGCCCTTAAAGTCAAACTGGGTAGGACCCAGTGTCTGTAGGTCCCCAATATCTTTATGTATGAGGTCCATGATGATCCTTTCCATAGCTTTGCAGACCAAGCTAGTCAGGCTTATGGGGCAATAGTTTCCAGGATCCGTTGAGGCACCACCTTTGCGTAGAGGGACCACTGTTGCTGTACGCCACTCTTTGGGTACATATCCTGTGGTAAGGCTGAGATTGAACAGTAGTTTTATGTTTTGGTTTAGCTCATCTTGGAGTTCATGTAGGATGCAGCCCGGGACACCGTCTGGTCCCATTGATGCTGTGTTATTTGCTTTGGAGAGGGCGGCTCTTACCTGAGCATCTGAGATGTCAGGGGTGCAGCACTCTGCTGGGATAGATATTTGCCCTTCTGGTAGGGACGGGGGGGGGGGGGAGTTTGCGCTGAACCTGTCAGCTAGGATGTTGGCAATGTCTGTGGGTTCGGTGTAGTTTTTTGTCATTTTGGACTAATTGTAAGCATATCTGGGAATTCCCAACCAGGTTTCTAACATAACTAAAGAAAGCCTTGTGATTATCTTTAGTGTCCTGTGCATTTCTTCTCTCAAATGTGGCCTTAGATGAGTTTATGAGTGCCCGTAGTATTTTGCTAACACTGAACAGAGATGCCTCCCCTTTTTGGGATTTTGCTCTATCATGTAGTAGCTTACTCCTTCTATTGTATAGTTTGTTTATGGCTGTGGTCCACCAGACAGGACGTCTGCCTTTGTAGGATTGGGTCTTGTTTTTATTTGGGATTGCATGATCCATGCATTCCTGAAGGTGTTCATAGAATGTGTTTATAAAGGATTCTGTGGTCTGGGCCGTATTTTCCACAGGCCCGAGGGCTTTAAAGGATCCCACCTCAGTTTTGAGGGGTGTGGAATTTGCTGTAGAGAAGTTTTACACTGTGGTTTTGTGGGCAGGGGGTGGGGTTGGGATGTGAATATCCAGTGAGATTAGTTTATGGTCTGATCTTACCAGTGAGGGGTACACTTCTGGTCTGGAGCATAGAGTCCCCATGTTGGTGGTGATCAGGTCCTGTATGTTTCCCCCTCTTGTGGGAGTGGTAACAAGTTGTTCCACAGCATTTGAGTGTATAAATGCTAGGAACCTTTGAGCTAGGGTGTTAGAGCTAGAGTAATGCTCCCAGTCTATGTTTGGGTAGTTACAGTCCACCAATATAATGGTGTTTAGAGAGACCTTCATATTTCCAGTGTTCTCAGGAAGGCCAAGTGGGGTTCCTGGGTTTGGGAGGGTGGTGTGTGCCAGGCTATGAACTGGGAGGCAGTTTTACCCACTGTTAGTTGCACATGGATAGTCACTGATGCTTTGTGCTGTGCCACCAACCTGGAGGTGTGTGTATCTTTGATGAATATTGATACTCCCCCTCCTGTTCTGGTTCAGTGCAAGTTTAGGGGCCTACAAGCATGGTATGAGGTATAACCTGGCAGTGCTGGGGTGCTTTCGGGAGCCTTGAGCCAGGATTCTGTTACTGCACAGATATTGATCTTCTCTATGCTAAGGACAGTTTCCAGTGCATGCATCTTGAGGTTTACACTGCTGGCATTGAGTAGCATTACTATTAGTTTCCTATCCCTCGTGATACCTATGGAGGTGGTATTGTCTTTTGAGCCTTGCCTAAAAAAGGCACTATGGGGATAGCAAGAGCCTTTGCCAATATCCGAAAGCCCAGGGGTGACAGGTGCAAGCCGTCTCTAGCAAAGCATCGTGGCTTGTCGAGCATGTCATCCCAGGCTAACAGGCATTGGATCCCCTTTGAATGACACCGAAACTTAAGCCAATTGTTGATCATCTTGTCTTCATATTGTGGCATCATTCTTGGTGAGGGTAAGATGCTACTCAAGGTCAGGGTCATACCAGCCTAGGCCACATGCTCAGAGAGCTCCTCTATGTCTCTTATCATGTAGTCCAGGGAGGTACGTCTCAGGTCATTCACACTGGCATGGACAATGACTGAGTCATATTTGTACTTGCCTTGGAGTGACCTGTGTGCTTGTGTTATGTGGCGGATCATAGCACCTGACAGGCATCTCACCATGACCTTCTCCTTGTTCAGACTGGTGAGCGGGACATCAGTGTGCCTGACGATAGAGTCACCTATTACAAATGTATCAGGTGTGTTGTTTAGCCTTAAGGGCTGTGACTGTTTGGCACACTGGATTTCTGAGCTATGTGTTTCACGTGTTCTGTTCTGGGGTAGCGGTTGCTTGGGTGTCTGCATTGGAGGACTCTGCTGCTTAGGCAGATTTTTATTTAGAGAATCCGAGTATGTTTTCGTGTGTTTATGTGTTTGGATTGCTGTCATGTTAGGTCTATGTGAGACTGGAATTGCAGTGACTGTGGTTTCCTTCTCCTCCTGACAGGTTTCACCAGTACTGAGTTGAGAGAGCTTAGCCTCCAGTTTGGCTATATGGTTGCATCTCTCACATGTGTTGGAATTTGTTGGGAGGAGGAGAGGGTTGTCTGTGTACATGAGGCAGTTGTAACATTGCCTCAAGATTCCCAGACTCACCAGCTGGACCGGAGAGGAGATTGACAACTAACCTTTGGACTTGCTAGAATAGTATTGGGAATTCCTTTAGAATTAACAACAAAAAGGGCCAATGGGGAACAAGGTACTCAAGGTGAGTTTGTGAGGGTGTAGTGCTTTTAATTTGTTAGTGCTGGCATATATAAATGCTTCAGTGAGCAAGTGCCAGGTAACTCAAATGCAATGTGTTACAGGTAACTTAAATGCAAAAATGACAAACAGTAACTTTCTTTCGAGTGAAACAAGGAAATAAGTACAGTAAGCAATGCAGATGTCACTAGGGATTCACAGAGGTGCTGAAAAGCTGCGTTTCAGGTGGAATTAGTGTTTCAGGGAAATAACAAGCAAACAAGCATACAAACAAAGCTACATTCAGCAGGCCTGGATCTAGTCTATGCTACAGCAAACAAGGTGTACCAATTTCAGTAAGAAACAGTTAAAATATGCAGGCACTATAAACCTTTAGCCAGAAATTCTCAGCCCAGATGGGCAGAATCCAGCCTATCCTCCCACAAGAGTGCAGACCATGAACCTTTGTAATGTAAAATAACTGGCCTGAAGCCCAAGTGCTTAAACCAGAACTAATACACCTTTATAATAACAGACACTGATCCCTCAATCAGCAGCTTCCAACTTAGAAGAATGTAAACTACCTGTCCTGCCACCACAGTATCCTTGACATTTAATGAGACTCACCCTCCTGTCATAGTTAGTTCCGTGTTTTGGGGTTGTCAAGCATGGTATGAGATGTAACCTGGTAGTGCTATGGTGCTCTTGTGAGTCTTGAACCTGTTGTCTATTACTGCACAGATATCAACATTCTCCATGCAGAGTAGAGTTTGGACTGCATGCATCTTGCGGTTTACATGTCCATCATTGAGTATCATTACTTCCATTTTCTTATCCCCTGTGCTACCTATGTAGGTGGCCTTTTGTTTTCAGCCTTACCACCAGAATGCAAAGGTGTGCAGACATTACACTATGGTAATTAATAGTGGTGTACCAAACAATAAAATTTCAATTATACTGTTAATGTATCAGGCATGCTGGGATATACTCACAATGATATCATTACACTGTACTGTTGACAATATGATAATATTACTACACTTCTATGTAGTCACCCTGTGCATCAGCACCATGTTAACCTGTTCCTGCATCAATGTTACAGATTGCAGGAGGTGGCACAGTTTCATCATATGCACAGGGTGTGTACTTGGTATGCCTGAGTCTGCCACTGATACAACCAATCGACATGTATGTGTGTGTGTGTTAGTGATGGACAAAAGTACAAGATGGAGCAATGTTGATGCGGTGTGTGCATGTATGTGTTAGCCCTAGGTGTTAGCATTATGCATGTGTGTATGCATGCACACAGTTCCACCTCGTGGCTGCCATATACGGGTGTTTGTGGACAGCCACAGACTGTACCTGCCAGGTCATATAGATCACTGTCTCTGGCCATGGACACGGTACCTGTGCCTGGCAGGGGTGCTACGGACAGTATCATGTACTAAGCCGGACTGGGTACTGTCATCAGAAGCAGTTGGTTGATGACTGGAGGCATGTCCCTGCTGGGACTGTCCAGAGCCACATGCACGTGGTCTCCTAGGGTGGTCTGATGACACCACAGACCCAGCATTGCTGGGGCTGGTACTGGAACTATGGGAGCGGCTGCAGGTTTGTTGTCGTCCGCGACGACTGCCAGCTGCTGATGATGCTGGCATATGTCCACGTCGACGCCTCAATTGTCCTGCATTGCCCTGGCTCATGGACATGTAGTTGTGGAACAGATCTAATGTGTCCTCCCCCAACATCTGTCAATGACCTCGGTGAAATTACGGATGGCAGCTGCACTGTCACGCATAGTGTCATTCATAGCAGTGCGATGTGCTCTCAGCTCCCTCAGACCCTGTCTGGTGTACCGTTCCATATGTGCCTGTGCCTGCATTACTGCCCGGAACATAGCTGAGGTTGAAAGACCTCTGTGGGCACATCTGACAGGGGCAGTATGACCACAAATGCTCCCACAAGAACCCCTGGACATCTGCCTGTGTGGTACCATGTCAGGACTCTGGCCATGGCTGCTGTGAGGGGATGCATGTGCCACTATACCACATTACCCTGGTCAATGCCCACTGTATGCTGTCCATCACCTAAGGACATTGGTGACAATGGATGTACTGGCAGGATGACTGTGCACATTGATGGGGTTGACTGCTGTGTACTGTCGATTGGCTGACCAACAACGGACTCTGGCACACCTCCCTGTGCCATTACACAAGTATCATCATTATCACTATCCCGAGCAGTGGATTCAGGTTCCCTGCTGCACACCACCAGAGCAACACCAGAACCTGTGAGAGGAAGACAGGAAACACAGATTACAATGTGAACACAATGTTACCACAGATGCACACCGGCACATGCACACATGGGCACATGGGCACATGCACACATGCACACATGCACACATGGGCACATACACACATGCACACATGGGCACATGCACACATGCACACATGCACACTCCTCAGTACGAGATACAAACACACAGACACAAACACACCTGCAATCAAACACATAGCAATACTGTTTGAGGGTATTATTACTATTATTATCATTAGTATTAAAAGTATTGTTATTACACACTCACCAGCATGGATTGGCTGCCTTGCTGTTACACCAGAGGGACCTGCACAAATAAGACATTTATTGTCAGTGGGCACAACTGTGCCATTGATACTGTGAGTATGATACAGTTCAGTAGTACAACAGTTGGCTTTCACAGGTCTACTGCTGATATTGAGAATATCACTCTTGAACAATAATTACCAGGATAACAGCTACAAACACAGTACACACCTCACGCATGCATAAACTACCAGTGTAGAGAACAGTCAACTATAGATATGGCATTTTACTTGCACGCTCCAAGTCTACATGCTGGGTGGCCTCATCATTATCAGCATTATCAGCCTCAGGGAATAGTACATATCAGTGGGATACACCCGTGATATATTTCAGATATTCTGCAGTTCTGACTGTGGGGTATTTTGAGCATATGTATTACTACACCATTTCTGACATGCAAGTAGTGCATACTTTCAGTAATTGACAGTTACCATTACGTGGGATAAAACACCTTTCTGCCTACTGTTAGTACATTTCACAGGGAGTCAGTGGGGCACAGTTAACATTTGTTTTCAAATCAGGGACATCCCTGTAAATCAGTCACAGTTGCGAGGTCTGGCCTCTTACCTATTCAAATATGGCAGTGTTTATCCTGCTCTGATAGTGTGCGTGGTTTGCAAGGTGCTACTGTCACATTATTACCTACTAGCTACTGACTATCTCTTCTCACACTAATGTTATACAAATCCACAAGAATTGCCAGTAAAGATACAAGAAAAGCTTTGTGTAATAGCCTTCCTATATTCCCTTTACATTCAGTCCTACTATTTCATGATATATTGCTTTCAGCACAAAGTTCTTGTAAATCAGTCATGGCTTAGTGGTAAGTCATGCAGACTAGTGTTTCCAAGGTCCTGGGTTTGAGACTGGCAGAGGAATTTTATTTTGCTGCTGAGCAGACTGCAGGCCTTGTCATTCAGAGTAATTAAGGCACTTTTAAGCAGTTGTAAGCGGGTTAGCGCTGGTTTGTGCGGAGCTCACGCATGCGCAGTGCTGCTTAGCTTCACGCACTCATGCTTAGCTAAGCGCACAAAAGCGCACACCCGCTTACTACTGGTTAAAAGTGCTTACTCTCACGCACACCTGCGCTAATTTCTTTGAAAGAAAAGAAAATGGGGAGATAGGAAAGTGGTGAAAAAGGGGGCACAAAGAGGGTAGGACTGTAGGAAAACAAGCTCGGGATTTGCAGGAAGGATGTAGGAAAGGCCCATAGCTGCTCATTTCTTTATCAGTAACAGCTGTGCATATGTGTGTAATTTGGTGTGAAATTTGAAACTTTCCACCCCTGAGAGAGGGGTGAGGACAACAAAATATGTTGTACAGCCAATTGTAATTACCAGTTCACATGTCCAGCAGACATGTCTGCAAAATGGGCAGCTATGTATGGGGCGTAATTTTTTTGCGGGAACAGAGTGCCCTTTTTTTATTTTTTTTTCAGGTGAGAGTGGAATGTGAGGTACAGGAAGTAGGTATATTTGGGGAGGTAGGTAGGGGAGGTTAGCAGACAAGACAAACAAGACGCATACAGGGGCGGAGTATGACACATGTGGGGGGAAACACAATTGATGGGGACAGATGTTTGGATATCGCGAGCCCATGAGCCCACAGATGGCAACAGTGGAACTGAGATCCCCACCCATGGGCAGTTGCCACTGCGCCTTCACAGCCCAAGACAGGGCTGTGCTGGGGGCTGTGTAGGACGGGCAGCAGGCACACCCGTGAGTTGCACCACCCGAGCCTCAAGCTGGCGTAGGGGTTCAAGCACAGAATGCCTGATCTCGCTACGCACCGCATACCGGACACTTTGGAGGGTGAGTGGATGGTCTCCTCCAGCCACGCTTGCAGAGGGGGGGGGGACAAGCCCCATCCCCTGCAGTGTTTCCACCTGAAGGTGGCACAGGGCCACCGGAGGAGGTTCCGGCCTGGACACTAGTGCCAGGTGCACACACCAGCTGAGGTGGGAGAGGTGGGTCCGCTGGAACCCGCCTTCCCTGTTGTCCTATGTTTAGCAATATTGTATGACATTTTGGGTTAGTAACAAACAATACCATTCAAAATTAGTTGTAACAGCATGCATCAGTATTCCCATTAACCAAACACCCATGAATTCCAAACATTGAAAAGCAAGAATAACACATGCATATTTTGAACAACAGTACACAATCCAACAGCATGCAGGGTTGATTGATGGCAACAGGCCATCAGGTTTGGATATGTGAACAGGGCACATGCATCAACTGCAGTATACTTTATTCAGAAGTTATAACAGCTTTCTTGGTCGATTCATACCTCTTTCTCACACTCTCACTTGTTTTATTTTTACAATTCAAGATTGTACTTTATTCTAGGCGTTATTAACATGTCATACTTGGTTACAACAATCCTTTCCAACAGACTCACTTGTTTCATATGGCATATTTTCAAAGGGAATGTATTTGACACATGTCTATTGTCTTTAGCTTGTTTAACACTAATTTTCAGGCTGCAGCAGGTTATCTGATATTACAATACAGGTGGGAAATCTCTATTTCAGACTTGTTTAATTTTTATTTCTGGATTACAGGCTGTATCACTTATCTAATCATACAGTACTAGCAGAATCTTTCTTCTAGTGTTATTTGAACTTTATTAATATGTAACTACACTGAACTCTTTTACAAGCTGTCTCACTTATATTGTATAACAATTACAGAAAAATAATTACTAACCTGCCTGGTGGTGCAACCGCTCCAGCCTGTCACCATAGGCTCACTGATTCTCAGAATGCACACCTGCAGCTGTAATATAAATGAAGTAATATTGGAACATACATCTCCATAATACGTAATTACATGGATACTTACTCAGTGGTGGGACGTTGGGCATTTGCCGGGCCTCCTGAATCCAACGGTTCAGTTGGTCCTGCTTTCATCTCTTCAGGTCCACATGGTGGTGATGGACCTGTTCACCAGTCCTTGGTATGCCTGTGGCACTGGTGAGATCATGTGCCAACCGGTTCCACGCCTCTGCCTTGTACGCTCCCCACAGAACCTGGCCCTGCATGAGTTGAGCCTCATGATCATGGACTAGGAGTCAAACCATATATTTGGACTCCTCAACACCCCACCTCTGTGCTCGGAAGCGACTAACCTCTCCTACACCTGCCATCCTGACTGCAAATAGGTTCCACAATCAGTTATGCTGTGTATTCCCACCTATGGGGTTTATATATGCCATTTTTCCTGCACTTATCTGTGATTGGCCATTTTGGAATTGTATCAGCTTAAAAAAACCTGCTTTGTCATGCTTCTATTTCCATTTATTCCTATATATATATATATATATATATATATATATATATATATATATATATATATATATATATAGCCTGGGCATTGCTTTTTTTATTTTACTACTGTCTAGACAGGCTAGGAGGTGTGTCTGTGTAAAGGTGGCTTTGATACAGGTTGCTCAACGTTGCTCATCGGTAAGGCGGTTGGCGCACTGCACAGCTCCGCACAAATGGGTTACGCTGGTTAACGTGTTATTTGGCTTTGAGCTTGCATATTATGCTATGAGAAATGTTGCTCAACTACAGGCACACAGTTTCAGTGTGTTAAAGTGCTGCTCAACTCCGGGCATGCATATTACACCTGTTAAACCACTGGTCACCTGCGGACAGTCATACTCAGCTTATTAGAGCATTGCTCAGCTATGGGCACTTATAAAAATTTTTTTTATTGTATCAGATTTCTTCAAAATACATGCCCCATTTCATTACATTTTACTTAAATTATAGTTATATATATGTACATATATGTCAGGGGATTGTTTCCTGCTTATCTCACTAAAAATAAAAAATGATGTTGTTGGGGCTCGAACCATGACTACCTCCTCTTTGGCCGACGTCTCTACCGCTACGCTATTGCTACTTGGCTTAATTTGCATATTTAGATCTTATATGCTTTTTCAATGACTGCTAACTGTGGCTGAGCGAAGGGCACACCCGAGCAAACGAGCGCAGTTACGGGCAAACATTTTTGAAATTATAAAAAAAAATTAAACTGTTAATTTTTACGTTTTACATTACAGTTGGGTTTATAGTCTGTGGGGGCATGTGTGGTGTTGTGTTTCTTGACATTTCTGCGGACTCGCTTGTGGGAGTTTCCTTTCGGGACTGTGATTCTTCTGGGGGCGTGTCCCTTTGCAGGACTCGCCGTTCGGACACGCCCCCTACTTTGCTACATGGACCGTGTTAGCCTAGGGTGTGATTCAGCATGCCCTCATGAATATGCATGGCATGCTGACATCACACAGTTTAACTGCAGCCTCCGTGTAAGACTTGCTAACTCTTACACGGAGGTTTCGTGAATCCTGCCCAAAGTCTTAATCTTGTGATGCACATGTGCAGGACCAGAATTGGTTAAGATGTTGTTTAAGCAGTGGTTTAAAACTATTAGAGTCTGTCGGAGAGTTTTATTTGTGTGGGGATATATTCCAGAGATTAGCAATGCAATGGGAGTACAGCGAGTCTCCTGCAACATTATTTGATTTATTTGTAAGTGGCAAGAATTTGTTAATACAGCAGAGGTCCCTTGCTGGAAAGTAGGGCAGTAATATGTTTTATAGTGCAGGGTATTTTTCTTGATGATGAATGAGTTTGTGTGCTGCAGTTAGTTGTGAATATGTTAGGTAGTTATGTAATTGAAGCCATTTTAATTACTTTAAGCTAAGACAATGGTGGGTCCTATGAGGAAAATTGCTGGCAAATTTAGCTAATTTATTGTAGAAGGAGGCAAGTTTCTTTCATAGGTTCATAGGTTCATAGGTACAATGAGTATTGTTTCATTTGTTAGGATAGGAGCAGTGTATAAGAGAGTTGGCAATAAGAAGGTGGTGGCTAGAGTTTTTCTTAAAGTAACTGTAAGGAATCCATTGATCCTATAAAGGGAGCCTAGTTTCTAGTGTGTAGATTTAATGGTGTGCAATATATGTTGGTCATATTTTGATTGCAATCTATAATAATGCCTAGAAGTTTATTGTGAGTTACAGTTTTAATGACAGTGCTATTTGCTGACCTTATGAGGAAAGATTGCTTTTAATTTTGGCAACTTTTTGAGGTAAAAAGCATTAACTTAGTTTTCCTGGAGTTCAGTAGGAGGTTCAATTCTCTGAGACAGGTTTCTACAGAGGAGAATGATTTTGGGTAATGTCTTGGAGCTTATTTATTGTTGAGATTGCAAATATTAATGTGGAATTGTCTGCATACTGAACTAATCTAGCATTGTGAGTAGAGGTGTGGAGGTCATTAATAAATATATTGAATAGGAGAGGACCCAGATGACAGCCCTGAGGAACACCTGTAGTAAATGGTTGAAAAGATGAGAAGGTTTATTGCCATTTCCTTTTGGATAGGCAACTAAGAAACCACAGCAAGTAGTACTGTGAATGTCCTATTGAGGAGAGTTGAACTAGCAGTTGCTGGTGTGAAACAGTATCAAATGCCTTTGAAATGTCTAAGAACATGGTGGACATAAGTAGACCATTGTTTCTGTTAGTTTATTATATTGGAAAAATGTAGTAGTGGTGCTATGCTGCAGCCTAAAACCATGTTCTGTTTCTGAGATCAAGTTACTTGAGGTTAGATGTTGTATTAGCTGCATATGGATGCATTTATCTAATATTTTGGAGGGGGGATCGCTATTGATCTGTATTTATTAAACTCTGTAGATGTGCTGCCTTTGTGCAGTGGTATGATGTAGGATTTGTTCCACAGTAGTGAGACTTATCCTTCTTCTATGGACCTATTACTTAGTATAGACATAAGAATGGCTATGACTTCTGTGATTATTTTTAGGTAGTCTGATAGTAGTTGGTCTACAGCTACAGAAGTAATTTTTAGTTTAAAGAGTAACTGCATTATGATTGTGGTAGGTAATGGACTAAAACTGAAGAGCAGTGGGTGGTTATGATTGAACAGGGGTATAGAGGGGGGGGGCAGTTGTATTACTGTTTATGAGAGATAATATTGACTGCATAAAGTAGGAGTTGCACTGGGTTGGGATAGAGTCTGTCATTATGACCAAAAACGTTTTGTGTAGTTTTTATATTTGTTTATAGGCTGGTGTTGTATGTTTGCTTATCCTGTTTGACACAGAGTATTGCAAAGTCTCTAAGATATCTAAATTGCTGGAAGATATTTTGAGTTCTACTTTTATATCAGTTTTTCCAGGCTTTATCTGATTGCTTTATTTCTTTTGTCAGCCATGATGCGGGGTTGGACTTCACTCTTTTATTACATGCTGGTCTAGATTATTTAAGGTCTGTAAGAATATTTTATTAAAGTGTTCTACAGAAGTTTCTACTGACATAAGTATATTCCAGTTATATTGTTTTAGTGTTTTATTGAAAATGTCTTTGCTGAAATTGGTTGAATTTTGTATTTGATTATAGATAATATGTTTGGATCTATTGACACTAAGAAAAAAGCTGGCACTTTGAAATCCACACACAAAAAGTGAAAAAAAGGACCCGGTACCAAACGGAGCACAACCAATTTATTAAATAAGCGCTTTCGGTAGGGTAGTTTACCCCAACTTCCTCAGACTACAATAAAATCAACATCCACTTCTCCTCTGCTTAAATGTTTAAAAAAATAAGGCGTCAATTATTCAATTGACACACAATTGATTGAATAAAAGAACAACTCAATTGAGTATTCTGCATATTAACATAAAACAGTTTTTTAAAACAGTTTTTTTAAAACTTCTTGATTATACACCATAAACACATGAAACATAAAACGTAAAGCACACGACAACACAAACGCTCTAGCTCCCTTAGCTTTAAAAGTATGAAAATAATGCTATACATTGTATTAAATTCTATATGTATATAGATGTATGTATGTTTTATTTTAAATGCTTAATGCTTATATTTATTGTATCTTATACATGAATAATTTATAAATAATTTAAAGCCCAGTACTTAATATTTATATAACATTATTATTATTATTAATATTATTGATGAATATATTATTAATAAACCAAGTTAAAGAACAAAAGTGACTGTTCCCCACATTCACTAAACCTAGCGTATCAAACATGGCAATTGCAACTAGAGGAACAAGAGGTTCTGTGGCAGATTCGTACATCATCCTATATTCCTCCAGGACTAAATGAAGTAGTGTCCATTAAATGTATACTTAAACTAAAAGCCCTTAGGAGGTAGCATGGTGGGGTGGTTTTGTTTTTTTGTTTTTGTGCTCATATATTTATTGTAGGGCAATGTATATGGAGTTGAATATAAGTGTTTTCTGCAATCTAACACATAAATGTATATTCCTGCTGTGCATTTTGTGAATATAAATAATAGGATCACAAATATGTATTTAAAATTATTACAAGAAGTGTTTGATAGGCTAGGTTTAGTGAATGTGGGGAACAGTTACTTTTGTTCTTTAACTTGTTGGTTTATTAATAATATATTCATCAATAATATTAATAATAATAATAATGCTATATAAATATTAAGTACTGGGCTTTAAATTATTTATAAATTATTCATGTATAAGATACAATAAATATAAGCATTATGCATTTAAAATAAAACATATATACATCTATATACATATAGAATTTAATACAATGTATAGCATTATTTTCATACTTTTAAAGCTAAGAGAGCTAGAGCATTTGTGTTGTCGTGTGCTTTACGTTTTATGTTTCATGTGTTTATGGTGTATAATCAAGAATTAAAAAAAAAACTGTTTTAAAAAACTGTTTTATGTTAATATGCAGAATACTCAATTGAGTTGTTCCTTTATTCAATTAATTGTGTGTCAATTGAATAACTGACGCTGTATTTTTTAAACATTTAAGCAGAGGAGAAGTGGATGTTGATTTTATTGTAGTCTGAGGAAGGTGGGGTAAACTACCCTACCGAAAGTGCTTATTTAATAAATTGGTTGTGCTCCATTTGGTACCGGGTCCTTTTTTCACTTTTTATGTTTGGATCTATGTCAGATGATCAGCTTTTCAGAAACTTGAAAAAATATTGAAGAGACCATATGATTGATTTTCAAAAAATTCAAATATCCAAAAAAAAAACACACAAAAATGTTTTGCAATGGGGTAAGCCCCCCTGCACCTGCCATGTGGGAGGCTGCGCCCCCCATACCCCCTGCAAATTATGTATACCACTTTGAGATCGCAAAGTATACAGTGAGGAAAAGGGTAAATTTCCCAATGCTTGCTGTATTGTGATCTCCATTCAAAAGCTTCAGATTTTCAGAAACTCAATCATATGGTCTTGTCCATATGGAGTTCGAGTTTCTGAAAACTTGATCAACTGATAGGGACCCATATGTTTATCTAGGTTATGATGAGTTCTAATGACATATGTTGATATGGGTATGTGATCACTTATACTACCAGAGAGGTAGCCTACTTTTTTCAGTCTGTCTGGTTTTTTTTGTAAGAATACATTCTAATGTTGAGTGTCTCCTTGAAGTTTTGTTGATTCTAGTAGGTGTGGTTATTAAGTGTCTGAAGTTGAACACGTTTATGGATTCATTGGGGGTGGTAGAATTTATGAGTTGCCAGTTTATATTTAATTCTCAATGAATAAAATAAAATAAAATAAAATAAAACAAATAAAATACAATTTTGTATTCTTTGAATATCCTAGGGATAGGCTTTCATATACCTGGAAATACATACCTTAATTTCAGATGTAGAGGAAGTGAGCTGTGTAAGCAAGAAGTAAGCTCAGAAATCTTTTCATCTATATTTGCAAGCTTAGCATTATATCACAGTGCTCTCTTCATTATTAATATCCTGTGATATGTTCTTAGCCTTTCATAGGATCATAGGAGATTACTAGACTAATGGCGCTGGGGTCCTTACAAGCCTAGCCAAGAGTTCATCCCCAAAAAAGAAGTCTCAATCAGCACCTGTTGCCCCTGTCAATGAATGACACAGGTGGAACCCCTGGGAAAAATTTGTGATTTCCCATCCACTCATCAAGGTTGCACTTGAAGAGGGTCAGTAACCTACTTTGTTAGTGTATGGGGAGTCTATTCCAGAGATGGGGTAGCCACTGGGAAACAAACCTGTCTCTCCAGCAGGTTTTGTTAATGTCACATATTAGATATAGGCCTTTCAACTGGGTAATGCACAAGGAGTTAGACTTATGGATATCGAGCATCTCTCGTAGAGCACAGTCTGAGATTACCGTGTGGGTGAGACACAGATCACCTCTGAGCAGTCTGTATGATACTGAGTAGAGTGATAGTGATTTGAGCCTGTCCACATAGGACAGGTGTTGGAGGCCATGGATTTTATTTGTGAGGTATTTCTGTGGCCTTTCCAGTTGGTGCAGGTATTTGGAGAGGTACATAGCAAATGAGATGTTGTTCTCGGGTATTGGCTTAATGATGGAGGAGTACAGAGAGGTAATAATCTCCTTTTTTCTGGATGTAATCCCTTTAATTATGAGATGAACCAAGTAAAAGGCTTTTCTGACCACTGCCACTACATTATGGTTGAATGTGAGATTGTTGTCAACCTGTGTACCCAGGTCTGTCACCACAGGTTGTGTGGATAGGGGGATTGCCATTGATGTGGTAATCAGTAGGGGCCATGTTTTTGCTGAAGGGTATGATAATACATGTTTTTGCATTTAACTTAAGACCATGATTTTGGCAACAGTCATTTGTTGTGAGACCCTCTTGTAGTATGTTAACATCATCTGGGAGTCAATGACAACACCCAACTTACAGTCATCTGCAAACTTGGTCAGCCACAGACCTTTTGTCTTTGCCTGGACCTCTGAGAAGTAGATGTCAAACAGCAGGGGTCCCAGCACAGATCCCTGGGAAACGCCACTAGTGACAAGTTGCTGTCGGAGGTGGAGGCACCTATTTTGACTTTGTGGGTCCTATCTGTGAGCCAGCTGTCCACCCACCTTATGAGATAGCTATTTACGCCAAGTTATGTTAGCTTTTCAATTATGCCTGAGTGGGGATTTTGTCAAAGTCTTTGGCCAAGTCAAGGTAAGCTGTATGTACTGAATTTCCCTCATCTAGTGCCTTGGTGACAGTCTCAAAAATGTCAACCAGGTTCATCAGACAAGATGTTGATGTATCCGAACTGGGTGGGTTCAAGTGCTTGAAGATTTTCTATGTCCTTGTTTATGAGGTCCATAATAATACACTCCATGGCCTTACAGATCAGACTTGTCAAGCTAATGGGGAAATAGTTTCCAGGGTCAGCAGTGGCACCACCTTTGTGCAAAAGGATGACAATGGCAGTTCCTCACTCTGCTGGAATAAAGGCTGTACATAGGCTATGGTTGAATAGGGTGCTCAATGGCGAGGATAGTTCTTGCTTGAGATGGTGCAGAATACAGCTTGGGATATGATCAGGTCCCATGAAGGCTGTGTTCTTTGCCTTGGATAGAACCTTTAGTACTTGATCTACAGAGATATGAGGTGCAGGACAAGTATTAGGGATGTCAAATGGGCCTTTGGGGGGAGAGTCGGGTGACGTTTGCGCTGAACCTATCTGCTAGCAGGTTGGCTAAGTTAACAGAATCAGTGTAAGTGGTACCATTAAGAATTATTTCAGAACAAACCTGGGCTTTGCCATGGAGGTTCCTGATGTAACTGAAAAAGGCTTTGTGGTTAGCCTTTGTTTCAGGGGCTAGTTTTGATTCATAATTGGCTTTGGAGGTTTTCACTAGTGATCTAATTTGCTTGTTGAGGCTAAGGATGGAGTTTTTCCAGTTGGGAATTTGTGCCTTTTTACCCTTGGACAACAGTTTATTCCTTTTGTTGTAAAGCCTGTTGATAAAAGATGTCCACCAGATAGGTTTGTGCTTTCTTGAGGAGCAGGTTTTAGTTATGTTTGGGTATGACTGAGTCATGCATTTGTAACGGTACTTGTATACTGCACTGGCATACTGTTCAGCATATTTGTCTGCATCTTCAGAGGGGGTTGGTGGTGTGAAACTACTGATACCTTCCCTTAGAAAGTTGTAATCAGCTTTTGAGAAGTTTTTTAGACTGGTTACTGCTTGGGGGGGGGGGCAGGATAGACACTTCGAATGAGACAGACTGATAGTCTGATCTCACCAGGGAAGAACTTACTATGGGGGTGGTACAGCAGTCTCCCATGTCTAGGATGTGACCGCCCTTTGTGGGGGATGACACAAGCTGGTCTAGTGAGTTAGAAATGATGAAGTCAAAGAGTCACTGGGTGAGTGCATTAGAGCAGGAATAGTTCACCCAGTCTATGGTAGGGTAGTTGAAGTCAACAAGAATCAGGGTGTTAGGGGGTACCTTGATGGAGTCAAGTAGGTCCAGGTAGGAGGAGTGGGTGTCCTAAGTCATGCAGGGGGCCTATAGCTGGCTTTAACTTGGACGGCTGTCTTGTCAGTTGACAGTTGCACCTGGAGTACTTCTAGTGCATCATGCTGGCAAACCAGTCTGGAGGTGTGCTTGTCTTTAATGAAAATAGAAACTCTACCACCCTTAGCCTTCCCAACCTCATTTTGGGGTCGGAATTTGTGGAGTGAGGTATAACTTGGTAAGGCAGGAGTGGTCTTTCTAGTCTTGAACCAAGTTTCTTTGACTGCACAGATGTCGGCAACTTCCAGTGTGAGAAGAGCCTCCAGTGAGTGCATTTTCAGGTTAAGTCTTCTAGTGTTAAGCAACATGACCTTCAATTTACTTTTTGACAGATCTTTTATTTTGGAAGATTTGTCTTTGGGGCATTGCCTAAAAAGGCACAATGGGTGAGGCAAGAACCTTGACCAGAATTATAAATCTCATGGCTGACAAGTGAAGGCCATCTCTGGCAAATTATCGTGGCCTGTCAACCATGTCATCCCAGGCAGACAGATACTGAATCCCCTTGGAATGACACCAGAAACTAAGCCAATTGTTGAAGTCAATTATTTTTTGTTAGTATTGTGGTATCATTCTTGGTGAAGGTAGGATGCTGCTTAGGGCTGGGTTCATAACTCTGCCTGGGACACATACTATGAGATCTCAATCATGTCTGTCTTCATATAGTCCTGGGATGTATGTCTCAAGTCATTCATACCAACATGAACAATGACAGAGTCATACTTGTACCCATTGTGGAGAGACTTAAGTGCATGTGTGATGTGGCGGATTCTGGCACCTGACAGAAAACTGACCATGATCTACTCATTGTTAAGCTTAGTAAGGAGGACATTGGTGTATCTCACAATTGAATCATCAATGACTAGTATGTTTGGTTTATTGTTGTTCCTTATGGGCTGTGTGAGTTTATTGTTATGCCTTATAGGCCGTGTTTGTGAGGCACTGGTGTGTTGTCTGCTGTCTGTGATGTGTTTGATGTTGTGTGTGGAATGTCTGTGAGTGTGTGTTGGAGGTCTCTGTTGTTTAGCTAAGTTTTTATTGAGGACCTCTGCATAGGTGTGTGTGTGTGTGTGTGTGTGTGTGTGTGTGTGTGTGTGTGTGTGTGTGTGTGTGTGTGTGTGTGTGTGTGTGTGTGTGCATGCGTGCGTGTGTGCGTGTGTGTGTGTGTAGTGTTTGGCTATGTGATGTGGGTGGTGTGGTGTTTGTGCTGGTAATCTCCTTTTTGTCAGGAGTACTGACTACGGCATGAGAGAGCATGAATTCCAGTTTACTAATATAGATGCATTTTTCACAAGTAGAAGAATTATGTGCTAGGAGAAGAGGGTTGTTAGTGAACATGAGGCAGTTGCTACACTGTCTCAGTATGCCCTTGTGACCAAGCTGGCAGGAGAAACTGATGGGAATTGTCCATACGTAGTGTTGTGAAACTTAAATGGACTTATGGAGAGAGGGTTTTGATAGGGTTTGTCCACAAGAATGTAGACCACGAAAACCTTCTTAAATGTAAAATAACTGGCCTGATGCCCAAGTGCTAAAACCAAAACTAAGAGGGTTAGAATAACAGACAATTTTAATCAGGCTACTAACAAGCAGTAGTAAATACAGCAGAATAAAAACACTTTAACACTTAAGAGCAAACAGCAAGGCAAAATAAGGTAATACGTAGGAGTGTAATTTTTTTTTCTTTTTTTTTTTTTTTTTGCTAATGGAGAGAGAAGAAACAGACGATAATTCAAGATTAAGAAACTAAGGGGGTTGGCCTTCCCAAATGCTCTCACTCTACACAGTAGAATGCAGATGATATGGGACTGGGAGGAGTGTCCAAAATCAAAGAAGCAAGGGGGTAGTCCCTCCCAAATGTTCACACTGTACTCAATACAGTAAGCAAATGAGATAGGACTGGGAGGAATGTCTAAAATCTAATTTACAGTGGGGCGGGCAATTGCAAAGTCACCAGTTTTAAACAACACTTGGGCAAGAGGGTGGGTTAAAAACAAAAGCAATCTCAAGCAAATAAATAAATGCAGCACAGTTTTGTTAACTATCACTGAAACAAATTAAGTGCGAAAAAATATACTTATAGAAGCTTTCAGTAGCCAGATGGCTATCAAATCAGTCAGAGACAGGCAACGAGGAGCAGCTAAGATATTGATACAGCTAAGATAGTTTTGGTGTTATTTACATGCTGAATGAATAGTCGTGTTCAATGCCTGTAACAATCTTTAGAATACATCCATTTAAATATCCTTTGAATGTTGACTTAATGATTGTATCTGTATAATGTGTTGGATAATTATTTTTAACACCATTGTTTTCAGGTATAATTTCCAAAAAATCTGTCTGTATTGTAGTCAAAATGTGTTTTCAAATCCCATCATTATTTAAAATGTAATTTTGTAATACAGTGGGAGTGTTCAGAGTTGCATGTCTCATGAGTTGAACTAGTTTATCAAAGATTGTTTTCAGTGCTCATTATTGCTTACAGTTTTGTAACTTCAGACTGAGCTCTTTGTAACAATTGTAGCCATATTATTTGTGCATGTCTCTACTTCAGACAGAAAAGCCAAAAGGCCTCTGCTTGTGATAGTACAAGTTCCAAGACCAAGGATTGTTAGATCCAGGGAAACTAATGTGCAGTGACACCTCATGTTTTAATGCAGCTATTCTAATATCACAGAATGCATCTCTTATATAAGGCTATTTGTTTAAGGACACCTATAAGTAATGTTTATTGGTGATTTACACAGTACAGCTGAAAGGTGAGTTTGCTGATTTCTTTAATAACTGCACTTGTGTACAAATGCACTCTGTAACTTGTCTTAGACTCAGTGTTTCTCTAAAGTCAAGTGTGTCATCCTATATTGTTTTGCTAAACATGTGCTTCCAGACTTTATCACACATTTGTTATTTTAGATAAAGCTTATCTAAGGCAAACTGTTCAAAACGTTAAAGCGACAATCCCAGTGTTTCTTGGTTTACATTCTGCAATGTCTACCTTGAGCAGTGAGTAATTCTGAGCATGCTCGAGACTTGTCTGTGTAAGGTAGGTGGAGGATTACCTACAGGAAGTTTCAGCCTTTTAATCATAGTCCTTCTTTTTTTCCTGATCTACTCTCAACATCTTTAAGGTTGAGCCATTCATTGTTTTAGCTTGCGGCTTGTTTTCAAAACCATATATCTTCTAAATGTTTTTAATGACTTGTCTTCTCCTAACTTCTAGTTTCTGTGGAAAGGATTAATAAACAGAGTTATTCAGTCTTGTTTGAGATGTTAATGAGTTTAGCCAGTGGCTTTTGTCTTTGCCAAACAATTGTATTCATTGATTTTATTACATGCTATCTCTGTAGAAAGAATGCATGATAGTTTCTTTGATTCTACGTATTTTAACAATCTGTACAGTTTTTCAAAATGAAAATTAAAGTATTTTATAATGTGTCTGGTAGTACCATTCTCCAAAAAAGTATTATATATTTTTTTGTTACTTTCACTTGACCTATTATTTTTTCATGCTGAGTTCTATATTTCCAAGTATAGCTGCATCCTGTTTCAATAGTTTAGTTATTAGTCCTACAGGCTGCGATCCAAATTTCTTTACTGGCAGAGAGAGATTATACAGCAAAATAACACAACTGCCACCTAATTTGAGCAGTATCATGTACCTGTCTTTCATATCACTGCCATAGCCAGCTTTAGGCACCAGCGAAGCCTGCGGTCGCTGGGGGCCCCTTGTTCTTGCAGGGCCCCGAAACACAGCAAGTTATCTTATCCTGATATTTTGTAATGTCTGTCAAACCATCAAAAGGTAGTACAGCAATCCTGTATACCTAGTAAACCAGATGGGTAATAACTCTTATGCATAGCTCCTTTAAAATTCAAAGATATTTCTGGTTGTAGTACCAATGTTTTATCAAGTAACAGGCATCATAATTCCATTAAATATTTTATCTCTGACATAGTGCCCCAGCTTAGTTAAACCCTGCTGTTGGATACTTTCTTCAGTAAAACTAACTACATATCCAGCTTTCGATCCCTGGAATACCCATGGCTGCAGGTGGCCCCCTTAATCATCCTTGATTGTGTGGGGGGCCCACAAAAGCTGCTGCTGGTTGGGGAAAAATGAGAAAGAAAAAATGCATTAATTTCCTGATTATGCTCTTTAACCTGAACAGGACTGTGTTATGACGCTGTTAGGATAGAACTGATAATGAACATGAGCAAGATAAGTACTAGAAAGATCAGCAGCCCAGAGTGACTTACCTTTGTGTAAACTTTGGATTTTAAGAAAAGTTGATACTTCCAATCATTAGGGATAATTTTCTCTTTTAGTGAGTTTTATAAATACTATCAGAACACAAGATATTATAACTCACCTTCTTTGCTTAAGATTTCACTGCAATGCCAAAAGTAATAGCAGAATAAAGGCTCAGAATCAGGAGCACATTTAAATATTACACTAATTCACTTAAAAAAGTTAATAAAACAACACCTTTTGCATCAACTTGTATTTTTGGACATTACATTTAAAACTCTAATTTCTGGATTTACTGACTGTTTATAATCCTGAATTATTTATCAGCAAATCAAACTTTTATGAAAGACAAAGCAAATTTATGAGCCAAATCAGGGAAGGTCTGTGAAATCAGGGACAGTGGCAGGTCTGCATTACTCCTCAATGAGGTAAATAAAAGTGACTTACTTCTGCTGGTGTTTGACAACTGCTAAATGACAGTTACTGATCTGGTGTGGCAGTACCAGTGTTGCACAATGTATTGTTATTTGCTGAAATAAGTACAAAACTAGTACTGCTAAGACTTATGTTTGCCTGTTTGTGTGTGTGCCTATATGTGTGTCAAAAATGTCACTGATAAAATATCATTGATTTTATCTGTGCACACTCAGTGGTGGTGCTGCGGTAGCGTTGTCGCCTCACAGCAAGACATTGTCCCGTTCAATTCTCAGCTACAGCATCTTCTGTGGAGACATGCATGAATGGGCATACCTTCATTGAAGGTTGTGCGTTAGGGCCGGCAACTCAGCACATAAAAATCAACTGCCAATCATTAGCTGACCGAAGTTCCGCTGTGGCGACCTCTAACCGGGAAAAGCCGAAAGACACAGCAACTCTCAATAATGGCAGGACACATACATTATTCTTCTTGGTATCAATAAAAAATATACCTAACAAGTAATTATATTTCAAAAGTAAGGCATAAAATATATCACAGAACATTCAGACACTTAAATCGTCTTGGAGTCTGGTGGTTCCCATTCCACAGAGTGTATAAATGGATACACATTCTGTCTTAATAATCTTTCAATTTGTGGGGGCCCCCACAAAAACTGTTTCTGGTTGGGGAAAAATGAAGACAAAAATGTATAAATTTTCTGATTACGCTCTTCAACCTGAACAGTGCTGCGACATGACCCTTTCAGGATAAAACTGATAATAACCTCTGTTTTCAAACTCACCAATTCTAAAACCTGCCCTGCTCATAAGTGTGTATACAGAAAGTTGCTGTAGGTTATAGGGGGCTGGAGACTGTGTGGTTATTATTTCTTCAATTTTCATCACAGTCAAGCTATAGAGGCATGCACATGAGATCATTACATCTTGTGTTTGAGCTGAGGACAGTGTGGTCATTGTTTCTTTTAATTTTCACACAGACCTCAGAGGTGTACAGAGAAGGTTACTGTAGGTTGGGTAAGGGTGGTGTGCTGTCTAGAAGCAACACATTAGAATATATTACTGTAATCACTATTTCTTTTTTTTCATTTTCCTCACAATTGCACATCAGGCACGTATACAGATGGCTGCATTTGGCAGTTTGGGTTGAAGAATGAGGAGGAATGCTATGTATATGTATGTCAGCAATCGCTTAAAATACATGACTGTGGCAATTTAAACTTCTGTTTTCATCCCAGTCTAACACCAGAAGGATGCAGAGACAGTGACTGTCTTTGCTTGGGGGTTGGGGGAGGTAGGCAGTATTCCCACATAAGACCTATGTATTACCACACTAGTGGCTTGTTAGTTTATTGTGAACTACTATTTCATCAGCTTTAAACACTAAGCCTTTGGTACAACTTATGTCTTCCTTGAAAGGAAAAAAAAAAGACTGAAATTCTTTTCTTTCTCATGATTTTTGTTCAGGCTTCCATTGGATTAAAAGGCTAAGAAAATGCTCTAAAATGCATCTGACACCATATGTAAACCTATGGTTTTGTGGTCCCTGGCTTAGTTGAGTTATTTCCAAAATGATTATTACTGTGCTGCCTTGGTCAGAGAAGGTGTATTTGTAGAAAGGATGGAAGGAAAACTAAAGCTGAACAGCAACAGTGAATTTCTGTTCAAGCCATCATTGGTTGAAAAGGTTGGGGGTAAAAAACTTTAAAATGCACTTCTGAGCATACATATAGAAAGTTATGGCTTCTTGAAAAAGCTGGAGAGTAAGGCAAGATGTGAGAAAAAGATGAAAAAAGTAATGTGCATGGTATGGGGAACCCAAGAAGAAAGGGAGAACAATCAAAGGGGAGGACTGGAGAGTGTGTGTGTGTGTGTGTGTGTGTGTGTGTGTGTGTGTGTGTGTGTGTGTGTGTGTGTGTGTGTGTGTGTGTATGAGGGTAGAGGGTGTTGAAACAGTAGACTTAGGGTATCATTTCACTCAAGTCCAGACCTGTACATAGAGCTGTTGTAATGTATCATTGCAGCAACTAAATGCCAGCAGCTGTAAGTGTCTCTTCATGAGACAGGCCAGTATAGTGCGGTGCATAGGCTTGGTGTAATGTAAGAGCATTGTAGCTACAGGTCTGTCTATGACTGTTACTCCTAAACTAAAAGGTTTCATAGGAAGGGTGGCAGTGACAGGGTGATACTTAGACTGGAAGTGTCTAGGAGGCCCCCAACTTGACATTTACTGGGGGCCTCCAAAATGCTAACACCGGCCCTGATCACCGCAGTAAAATAATGAAAGCTAAATGTAATATTTTCTTCAGTACGTGTTCTTGACTGACTCCTCAAATTGCTTTTCAACAGTTTCAAACAGTGAGATTACCATGAGGGATGCTTTCATACCTTGCACTGCATGTCTGCTGTTCATTTCTGATGCTACTTTCAGCAGCTTTATCACCATTCTGTTATGCATCATTGTCTTTCAATTTGTCCTGATCAAAATTCACTGTTTCCCGTCTACCATACAAAATATATCCTTGAATTTCAGAGTCCCTTATTTTCTTTGCCAAAAGTTCTAAATATAATGCAAATAGCAAAGGGGAGAGAGGACACATCTGCCTGGTTCCTCTGCTCAAGCAGTGATTATCAGAGAGGACCCCCCCCCCCTGCCCAATTTAGTTTTCACCTTCGATCCTTCATATATCCTCCTAATCAACCTATAATTTTATCAGGGAATGAAAATGCTTCCATTGCTCTGCTCCTAAAGTCACAACCTACTCTGTCAAATGCTTTTTTTGCATCAAGATCAACAACAGTAGTATTTTCTTACATTCTGCTTTCCCTATGGATCATCAGTGTTCTGTTAATGTTGTCAAAAGTTTGCCTCCCCTCCACAAAATCACACTGATGTATATCTATCAATTTTTGCATCACGTTTGCTATTATTTTACCCATTATAGACATAAACACTTTATAATCATGGTTCAGTATTTAAATGGGCCTGTATGAAGCTGGATCTGATGGATCTTTACCCTCTTTAGGTATTACAGCTGCCACCAATTTCTTCCAGAATGTTAGTACTTCTCCTCCTCTTAAAATACTGTTAAACAAAACCTTCCAGATCTTTATCGTTTTTTTCCCTTCTAACTTCCAAACTTCCACAGGAATACCATCCATTCCTGGGGACTTTCCTGTAGATTGGTTATACATCACAATTGTTATCTCATCTCTTCCTATCCTAACTGCTCACTTAGTACTTATGACTTGGAGAAGAAGCCTGAATAATGAATCCAGTGTGAGACTAGGATAAAAATGTCCCCCAGTACCTTAACAACCATGACATATAGTGTACCTGAAGCTATTTCTTTTCATTTGGGAAAGTTTTCTTTTGTTCCTAAGGCTCTCCCAAATCATGTTGCATGTGAATACAAAACGTATAGTGCAAGCCAACAGTGATGCTTCACATACTGAGAGGTGGTCAGACATGCCACACTACCAAAAATCACTCAGTATTTCCTCAATTACTCACCTAGCCTCATTGCAGAGGCATGGTAGATTTGGTGCTTATCCTGAGTGGGGTTTCACCAATGAACTGCCAGGCACATGGACACACAATACAGTAATAGCAAGTGAAGAAGTGTAATTTCACTGCACATTATGTCATTGGATGTGGAGGAAATGCAGCACTAAAATTCACCGGCAGATGGTACAGATTTAGCTAAAGTACCACCGTTTAGAAGTGAACTGGGGACATAAGTAATGCAAGGTGGTAATGTTGATTACTTCATGACTGTGCTATTTTTTTATATAAATTAGTGTGACAACTGTGCACTGGCCCAGCAATCAAAGAGCCTCAATCCTAACCACTAACACCAGTGAGGGGTGTCCATATAGGGAAAGGATAATAAATACACACACAGTAAAGTACAATTTCCCTTAAGAGCACACAGAGATCACAGTCAGTCTGGGGCTTGTTTCTCCCCTTCTCTCAAGGTCCACAATAAGACTCCCCACTGGCACAGCTATAAGGTCCAGATCTCAGCCTAGTGGGCAAGATAAAACCTGCAGCACCCTCTCTGTCCAACCAGTGCTTTGTGTCCCTGCCCAAGTAGCTGACACACAGACACACAGACACACAGACACACACATATACACACACACACACACACACACACACACACACACACACACACACACACACACACACACACACACACACACACACGCACTTTGAGGTAAGAATTATATACAACCACACAGACAATCCAGGGGAAGGCTGGCACAGGTTTTCCAGCTCTGCACCTTTTCTGCCTAGTCTAAAAGTTAGTACCAGCTGCCACCACCCACTAATATCAGCTTCTCAAAGGTCCTTCTGAAAATGTGTCCAATTAATACTGTGCAATATTATTATCCAAATGGTAAGTGTGACTGAACAGTCAAGGCTTATTAGAGTGACTTGGTACAGTATCACTGTATACATGCAATGTACTCTAGAGCTTAAATTAGCTTTACATAAAACAGCCACAGTTGAAAGGTTTAAAAATATTTAATAATAAATAATAAAAAACACAAGACAATACTTCTTACTACACAGTGCTAGTCAAGAGCTCAGAGATCACAGACAAATACTTAAAATAATACATAGAAAAGTTCTGACATCAACACAGAAAAACAGTCTAATCTTCCTAATTCCTACCTATTTCTAAGAGAAAACAGTTCTAAATAACTTGCATATAGAAACAGACAGTGCTGGTGATGTTGGATGTTCTCAAGACAAAATGCTCTGAGCTATCTGATTCTCTCTCTTTGAATTGATAACACAGAGCTGCTTCACATGACATCATTCTTCACACTTCTCTGGTGTTCCTAGGCTAACAGAAACTACATTTACATTCTTTATACCTGGTCAGAAACCAGAGCAATAAAGGACATTTATACATGCAAATTCTAGCGATTAACTCTGGTCTTAAAAAATAGGCAGGATGCCTCCCTCTAGACATATTAGCTCCAAATTTTGACATCAAAGACAGTCATGAAATAAGTAACTTTGCTTTCTTACAGCAGAGTGCACTGTTGTTACATTTTTGCAGTTCAATATCCAATGCAGTCTTTTCACATTCAAGAGAACAAGCCTGTGGCTTACATTAATATTTACAAATGACAGAATTCTATCTGGCTAGGCTGGCAGCCTTCAACTATCTTCACACCCCCCAACCCGGATAACTCAAGCTAGTTTTTCAAGTGACCCTTGAGAAATGTTGCTTGAGAGGGTTAGGCCTAGCTGAGTATACCTTACCCCATTTTCTATCTTGAGAGCCCATCTGCACTGGCATTGCTAATCCCACTGCGGTGCTGCACAGACATATCATATGCTTGCAACCCTAGGCTCCATCTTAGCAACTTGGCATTTTGCTGGCCGGCTCATTGTAACTATGTTAGGGGATTGTGATCCGTCACTACAGTGAATTTTCTTCCATACAGACAAGGCTGAAGTTTCAGCAGTGCCCACACTGTGGCTAGACATTCCTTTTCTACAGCTGTATAGTATTCCTCCCTGGGTTGGAGCCTCTGACTGAGGTAAACCACTGGGTGCTCTTCTCCCTTTGATTAAATCTGGCTAAGTACAGCCCCCAACTCATGTTTCAAAGTATCCACCTGTACAACAAATTCTTTGCTGTACTCTGCACTGGTTAACACAGGGGGTCCTCCCAAAGATTCCTTATGCTCCTGGAATGCCTGGTCACATGCTGGGGTCCACACAACCTTATCTGTCCTGTTCTTTCTTGTCAGATCTATGAGGAGAGCAGCTATGGTACTAAAACTGGGGATGAACTTTCTGTAGTACCCTGCTGTCCCCAAAAATGCCCTCACCTGCTTTTTGGTAACAGGTGCAGGCCATGCTTGAATGGCTTCTACTTTGGCAGGTTCTGGCCTGATCTTACCAATCCTCACTCTATTTCTCAGGTAGGAGAGCTCTGCCATACCCACCTAACATTTGCTGGGCTTAATGGACAACCCTGCCCTCTGTTGTTTGCCCGGCAAGTCCCTGACATGCTGAAGGTGTTCTTGCCAGGAATGGCTGTAGATGGCAATATCATCTAGGTAAGCAAGGGCAAATGCTCCTGCACCTGCTAGGATATGATCTACCAGCCTCTGGAAAGTTGCTGGGGCATTTTGCATTCCAAAGGGCATCTTTGTGAACTCATACAAGCCAAAAGGAGTCACAAAGGCTGACCTCTCTCTAGCACTGGGAGTCAAGGGCTCCTGTCAGTAACCCTTGGTAAGATCAATAGTTGTAAGATACTTAGCCCCATCCAGCTGCTCTAGGGCCTCATCTGTCCTAGGCATGGGGTAAGCATCTGACTCTGTGTGACTATTTAAATTCCTGTAGTCCACACAGAACCTGGTGCTGCTATCTGTCTTTGGCACTAGCACCACTGGGGAGACCCTGGGACTGTTGGACTCTTGAATCACCCCTAGGTCCAACATCTCCTGTATCTCATCCGTCAAAGTCTGTTTGACTCTCTCAGGCACCCCTATAAGGAGCCTGCTTAATAGGTCTTTGGGGTCCTGTATCCACCTGGTGCTGCACCAGATGGATACACCCTGGTATCCTAGTGAACATGTCCCCAAACTCTTGTAACACTGCTCAGATTTCTCAAACTTTGGTAGGAGATAGCTGCTGGGACATTGCTACCCCTTACACTGAGGTGTCAGTCTGAGCCTCACTGAGGAGATCCGTCACCAGATCTCCTTCAGACTCCTCCTGCAATCCACTGTAAAAGCTCAGCACAAGGGCCTCCCTATCATGGTAAGGTTTCATCATGTTAACATGGTACAATGTGTGTCCCTGCCTTCTGCCTAGCAGTTCCACCATGTAGTTAACTTACCTTTCTTACCACCTTGTAGAGTCCCTCCCAAGTTGCTTGCAGCTTGTTGTGTCTGACAGGAATGGGAACCATTACCTGCTGCCCTACAGCACACTCTCTAGCTCGACCATTCCTGTCATGCCATACCTTTATCTGTTGTTGGGCTTCTGTCAGGTTCTCCTGGGCTAAGCCCATGAGTTCCCTGAGCCTTGCAATGAGGTTTAGGATATATGTCACAACAGACTCCTTGTGAAGTTCACACTCACCTTCCCACTCATCTCAAATTAAATCTAGAGGTCCTCTCACCCTATGCCCATACAAAAACTCAAAGGGTGAAAAACCTGTGGATTCCTGAGGAACCTCTCTGTAAGCAAACAACCGATGGGGCAGAAAATTTGTCCTACTCCCTCTTAAACTGGTCTGAAATGCCCGTATCATAGACTTGATTGTAGAGTTTAACCTTTCATTGAGACCATTAGTCTGGGGATGGTAGAGGATGATCTTCAGGTGCTTCACTTCACAATACTTCCACAAACAATCCATCAGGTCTGACATGAAATTGGCACCTCTGTCAGTCAGTATTTCTTTTGGGAAACCTACCCTGCTGAAAATCTCTATCAAAGCATTTGCCACCTTTTCTGCCTCAATGGAGGACATAGCCACTGCCTCAGGGTATTGTGTAGCATAATCCATTACCACTAGGATATACCTTATCCCTGTGGAATTTGGAGTACTCAGGGGCCCCACAATATCCATAGCTACCCTCTGAAATGGCTCCTCAATCACAGGAAAAGGCATAGGAGTTATCACCTTGTCTCCTGCCTTGCCTACCTTTTGGCACTGTTCACAGGTCCTGGAGTACCTTGTTACATATCTGGAAATTCCAGGTCAATAGGAGTTCTGCATAATATGTCACTTCGTATGTTTTATGCTCATATGACCTGCAAAGGAAATATCATGGGCTATGGCTAGAAGTGCCAGATGGTAGGCTCTAGGCATTACCAACTGCTGTACTATCTCACCTTCTAGCCCTCCCTCAGAGGCCCACTCTCTATACAGTAACCCTTTGTCCCAGTATACAGATCCCCCCTTCCCTTGAGAATCAGGTGTCTCACTAGCTACCTGCCTCAGGCCTTGCAATGTAAGATCAGAGAGCTGAGCCTGTCTCAACTCTCTCTTTGTAACCCTTCCCAGCTCCTCATCCACAGGAAGTCTGGCATCCTCTGACAGTGGTGCCTCACTGTCAGCCTGGGCACTACTACTCACCTCTACCTTTGCAGTCCCTCTGTCCAAGTGAACATCAGTACCCACAAGCAGCTGTGGCCTGCCTTCAGTCTCACTGCTACAGCGTAGCTTTCTCCCTAAAATAACCCCCTCACTAGTCATGGTTGCAAGTATTCAGTCTGTCTGGGTCTCCCCCAGGCTACCAGACCCACATGCTTGTCTCCTAGCTTGACTGCGTATAACTGCATAAACACACGGTATTGACTCATCCAAATCCTTCCCTATCAGGACATCTGCAGGATGGTATTTCGGTACCCCTGTTGTCTCAAGAGAAACTATTATTGGCATTTTCTCTTTCTCAATAAGTGTTCTAAAGCAGGCTTTAGAACTTCATTGATACCTAATGCAAAAATGTCCTCCAGGGATCAATTTAGCGATGGTTCTTGCCTGCACAAGCACTTCACTGACACCAGATGAAACATTTCCCCCAATGATCCCTTGAGTAGTTTGTCCACGTCTCCATAAGCAGACAACTGTCATCAAATGGAACACTTCCCAAGTAGTCCCAGGATAAGCACTTTTACTAAGATCAAATGAACCACTTCTCCCAAATACACATTCAGCAGTTTGTCCATATAGGCCCAAGCACTTCCTGAACACCAAATTAAATATTTCCCCCAGCAATCCATTTCATAGTTTGCCCATGCCTGCAAAAGCACTTCACTGTCATCAAATGAAACATTTCCCCAATGATCCCTTATGTAGTTTCTTCATGTTTGCCTTACATTTCACTGACAACAAAAAAAGCATTTCCCTAAAACAGTCCCTTCAGTAAGTTGTCTGTGTCTGCACATGCATATCACTGGCACCAAATGAAATATTTCCCCCAAAAATGTCCGCACAATCATTTCTGTGATGGCAGAATGAAAAAATTTCATCAAATTTCATCAAATGAAACCTTCTGTAGTTGGTCCATTATTGCTAAAGTCATTCAATTGCACCAAATAAAACATTTTCTCCCAATGATCATTTCAGTAGTATGTCCATGTCTATACAAGCACTTTTACTGACGCCAAAATAAACATTTCCCACATGACCTTTTCAGTAGTTTGTCCATATCTGCATAAGTACTTCTTTAACACCAAATCAAACTTTTCCCCATGATCCTTTCAGTACTTCTTCTATGTATTCCCAAGCACTTCCCTGACACCAAATGGAACATTCCCACCAATGATCCCTTCAGTAGTTTCTCCATGTATGCACAGGCACTTCACTGACATCAAATGAAACATTTCCCCCAATGATCCCTTTAGCTAAGAGGTTGAGAGATATGCAAACCTCTTTACTTCTGCTGCCACTGCTGAAGCAATCTTACCCCACCAATCCCTACCCCGAAACACAGTTGTGGATCAGAACATACATGCTAACACAAATCCAGTTGTTCAAGCAACTTTGCAGTTCCTATCTTGAACTAACAGGTCAAAAGGTATAAAACCGTTCAAATGCTACTGCCACTGCTCAATCACTTTCACACTTCACATATGTACAAACACACACATGCACACACACACACACACACACACACACACACACACACACACACACACAGACACACACACACACACACACACACACACACACACACAGAGATACACATGCTAACATGCACATGCACACACTCACACAAACGCACACACACACACACACACACACACACACACACACACACACACACACACACATGAACACACACACAAACATGAATCACACGTGCATGCACAGGCGCGCACACACACACACACACACACAAACACACACACACACACACACACACACACACACACACACACACACACACACACACACACTTTGTTTTTTTTTTACTTTTACATTCACTAAAAAAAATTGTCTGAGTCTAGGTATACTTTCCTCTGGAACATTTCAGCAGCATAAGGGAGATGCTGTACAAGTATCCCAGGCAGCTGCCATTCAAATTCTCTTGTATTTCCTGGCAGCAATGTGCACCATGGTGGGTGACTACATCCATTCCTCAGCAACAACCATGGATTAAAGAACTACCATGCGACAGTTCTGTGCTATAGACAATTTCTCCTGCATCCTCGGTGCAATAGACTGCACCCACTTTCCATTTAAAACACCTATTGTACATGATGCATATCTGTATCTCAAAAGAAAGGAGTGCCAAGTGGTGTGCTCAGCAGATCCCTTGTTACTAATATCATGGTGACACACTCTGGTAGTGTCCATGATGCTGCAATATGAAGGGAAAGTGGTCTGAGGGCTGCTTTCCAACATGTTGAAATACCTGAGGGACTACTCAGTAAGTACAAGTCCACAACTATGATGTAATCAGTATCCACATCTGTCAACATTAAGCATGAAGGCAACATATATCCTGGTGGTATCATTTGACGGCAGTAACACTGTTATCTCATCTGGGGAGGCAAGGCTGGCCCACCTCCAGTGACATTCCTTGCCCTCTCATAGCTGCAGTCTGTAGGCTGCACTGAGGATCATGCCAGAATAACACTACTGTCAGGCCTCACTGGAACTGTTGTGACTGCCCAGAGCATTGATCATGCTTGAAAGGCCTGTTCACACTTCATTCCTCCAGACAGTATTGCCTGACCATCCAAGATGACTGCAATCATGTTGGGGAGAAACCTCAATTATAGTTTCATTATGTCTGTGCAAGAAATTGTCTTCCCTACTTCTGATTGACATCTGGAAGACAGTGTAATATGTAAATGTTATACTTCATATGGAGGCTCGCATACTGATATGATGTTACAAGCATATGTCAATTGACAATCTCACCTCTCATGTACAATATAAAGTTGTGCTAAATGATTAGTTTCATTTCTTTTACTGTTATGAATAGATAATCAGAATAAATATGAAAAAAAAACATCATCACATGTACAATCCATTAAAAAGTTGCATAGGTCACGTGGGATTGGAACCCATGGTAGTGGATACCATAACAAGTAAGTAAGTAAGTATGACCAATGTGCCGTAATGGTATTCCACAGCTACATGCACATCCAAAAAGAATGAGCACGTGTACTCAAAGAATGTCAGGTGCGTATCATACACAACTACTGTCAGTGATACACATCAAAACAAATGTTACTGTCATAATATGGTATGTAACACACATAGCAGAAGTTATATAGAAATAGTGCAGAAAAAAATAGCATATTAAACTCAACTGTTATGCACTTGTGGCAACATATCAACACAGTAAACAGTGAACCATCCTCATGTTGTTTTTACCAGACCACATGCCCTAACAACTATTATATTACTAAGCATCAGAAAGTATCAGTAAACTAATCAGTGAACATAAACTTACAGAAATTTTCAGAAGTCAGTGGTTTCCATAAACATACCACAGATAATGCAGTTTAGTCACAAATAACACTACAGATATATTTTCATTCTATCAGTATCTATAGCTGTCCAATACTGTTTCCTATTTATCCGTACGTTATTACGTTATTCCATATGGGGAAAATCTCCTTGTCAGTGGTGGTCTTTTACCCATCTCTGTATGTATATTGTTGAGTCCTGTTGTATTCTTTTATGTTACAGACAGATTACAGTGCTGGAAATTTACCAACAAAAAAAGAGGACAGACAACGGGCAGGATTCACGAA
The DNA here is from genome assembly GCF_019279795.1 of Protopterus annectens. Classification (NCBI taxonomy): domain Eukaryota; kingdom Metazoa; phylum Chordata; order Ceratodontiformes; family Protopteridae; genus Protopterus; species Protopterus annectens. The sequence goes on from NC_056739.1 coordinate 508,189,978, forward strand.
GCCTCTGTGTAAGAGTTACAAAGATTACACAGAGGCTGCAGTTAAACGGTGTGACGTCAGCATGCCATGCATATGCATGAGGGCATGCTGACTCACACCTAAGGCTAACACGGTCCGTGTAAGACAGTAGGGGCGTGTCCATAGGGCAAGCCCTGCAAACGGACACGCCCCCAGAAGAATAAAAGTCCCGAAAGTAAACCCCCACGACAGAGTCCGTGTAAATGTCAATAAACACAACACAACACATGCCCTCAGAGACTATTAACATAAAATGTAAAAATGAACATGTTATATTTTTTTTATAAGTTTTAAAGATGTTTGCCCATGAGTGCGCTCGTTTGCGCGGGCGTGCCCATCGCTTAGCCGCAGTTAGCAGTCAGTGGAAAAGCATATAAGAACTAAATATGCAAAGTAAGCCAAGAAGCAATAGCGTAGTGGTCGAGACGTCGGCTGAAGAGGAGGCAGGCATGGTTCGAGCCCCCACAACATCAATTTTTATTTTTAGTGAAATAAGCATGAAACAATTCCCTGACATATATGTACATGTATAAAATTATTTTTATGTAAAATGTAATGAAATGGGCCATGTATTATGAAGAAATGTGTGAAAAAAAAAAGAACAAATGTCAGAAATGCCCATAGCTGAGCTACACTCTAACAAGCTGAGTATATCTGCCTGTAGGTGAGCAGTGTTTTAACAGATGTAAAATGAGTGCCCGTAGGTGAGTAGTGGTTTAACAGGTGTAGAAGGAGTGCCCAGGGTTGAGCAGAGTTCTAACACGCTGAAACTGTGTGCCTGTAGCTCAGCTGAGTGTAATATGTGTGCTGACAGCCAAACGGCGCGTAAGCTAGTGTAACCTGTTTGCGCGGAGCTGCGCACGGCGCCAACAAGCTAACCGATGGGCAACGTTGAGCAAGCTGTATCAAAATTGCCTTTACACAGACACACCTCCTAGCCTGTGTAGACAGTCATAAAATATAAAAAGCAATGGCCAGGCTCGAACTCAGGATACCATGCACCATAGTCAAAGTACTGAACCACTAAGCCATGACAGCTGCTCTTAGGAATGCAGTAATAGCATATATATAGGAATGAATGGAAAGAGAAGCATGACAAAGCAGGTTTTGTGAAGCTGATACAATTCCAAAATGGCCAATCACAGATAAGTGCGGGAAAAACGGCATATATAAGCCCCATAGGTGGGAATACACAGCATAACTGATTGTGGAACCGATTTGCAGTCAGGATGGCAGGTGTAGGAGAGGGTAGTTGCTTCCAAGCACAGAGGTGGGGCATTGAGAAGTCCAAATATATGGTTTGGCTCCTCATCCATGATCATGAGGCCCAACTCATGCAGGGCCAGGTCCTGTGGGGAGCATATAGGGCTGAGGCGTGGGACCAGTTGGCACATGATCTCACCAGTGCCACAGGAATAACAAGGACTGGTGTACAGGTCCGTCACCACCATGCGGACCGGAAGAGACGGAAGCAGGACCAACTGAACCGTTTGGATCCAGGAGGCCCGGCAAATGCCCAACGCCTCACTACTGAGTAAGTTACATGTAATTATTTATGTAAGAAATTAACCTAGCTGATATTATGGAGATGTGTATTCCAATATTACTTCATTTATATTACAGCTGCAGGTGTCTGTTCCAAGAATCGTCGAGCCTATGCCAATAGGCTTGTGCAGTTGCGCCACCAGGCAGGTTAGTAATTCTCTCCTTGTAACTGTAAAAGAATATAAGTATGACAGCTTGCAAAAGAGTGCAGTGTAGTCACTTATTAATAAAAAGTGCAAGTAACAGTGTAAGAGAGATTTTGCTAGTATTGTTTGATTACATAAGTGTGATGCAGCCTGTAATCCAAAAATAAAAATGAAACAAGTCTGAAATAAAGATGTTCCACCTGTAATATAATAGCACATAACCTGCAGCAGGCTGAAAAGTACAGCTACAGAAGCTGAGTAAAACACATGTGTGAAATATATCCCCGTTTAAATTCTGAAACATGACACAAGTGAGACTATTGGAAAGTATTGTTATAACTAAGTAAAACATATCAATAAAGCCTAGAATTAAGTACCATCCTGAATTTTAAAAATAAAACAAATGAGAGAGTGTGAGAAAGAGGTATGAATCCATCAATAAAGTAGTAATAACTCCTGAATAAAGTATACTGCAGTCAGTACAGAATGAAATGAATGTGACAGGCACAACCAAACAGCAACATGTGTTGAAAAAAGTACTGAAGCTGGAATGTGTCTCCCAAAATCTGGATATGTTGCTCTCAGTTTGCAATATGCAGATAGTATGGTTGTATGAAATACCAAACATCCACAGTTGTCTAGAGCCATATAAAGCAAATGTAGCAGGATGATGTAGCTGAACAGAGCGAGATATGACTGTGTATGAATAAAAATGAAATGTATATTGATGTAGCAGTAACATTCCTATCACCAACATGCATAAGGTGTCACATAGGAAACTGTAGTCAGACCTGTAGTGTATATATATCTGCAGCTAGTAGAAATGCACAGCATATGTATAGGTATTTGAAGTTGTTAATGAAATATTTCTTCACCCTACCCTTTAACCACAAATAATCCATTCCACGTGAAATGGGTATGTGTATTCACAATTAACTCCCCTGGACAATTGTCCTGTTGGTTCATACATATTTGCATGTACGTTGATGCATGTGCCCTGTTCATACATCCAAACCTGATGACCTGTTGCCATCACTCAACCCTGCATGTTGTTGGAACGTGTACTGTTGTTCAAATTATGCATGTGTTATGCTTGCTGTTCAACGGCTTGAATTTATGGGTGTTTGGTTAATGGGAATACTAATGCATGCTGTTACAACTAATTGTGAATTGTATTGCACGTTACTAACCCAAACTGTCACTAAATAATGCAAAACATAGGACGACAGGGAAGGCAGGTTCCAGCGGACCCACCTCTCCCACCTCAGCTGGCGAGTGCACCTGGCAGTAGTGCCCAGTCCGGACCCAGCTCCCGTGGCCCTGTGCCACCTGTGGGTGGAAGCACTGCAGGGGATGGGGCTCGTCCCCCCTCTGCAAGTGTGGCCAGAGGAGAACATCCACTCACCCTCCATAGTGTCCGGACTGTGGTGCTTAGGGAGATCCGGCACGCTGTGCTTGGGCCCCTACACCAGCTTGAGGCACAGGTGGCACAACTCTCAGGCATGCCTGCTGCCCATCCTACACAGCCCCCTGCACAGCCCCGTCCTGGGCAGTGAAGGCACAGTGGCAACTGCGCATGGGTGGGGATTTCAGTTCCACTGTTGCCATCTGTGGGCTCATGGGCTCGAGATATCCAAACATCCATCCCCGTCAATTGTGTAACCCCCCCCCCACATGTCATACACCACCCCTGTATGCGTCTTGTTTGTCTTGTCTATTAACCTCCTCTACCTACCTCCCCAGCTATACCGACTTCCTGTACCTGACATACCACTCTTACCTGAAAAAATAAAAAAAAGGGCACTCTGTACCCACAAAAAAATTACGCCCCATACATAGCTGCCCATTTTGCAAAAATGTCTGCTGGACATGTAAACTGGCAATTATAATTGGCAGTACAACAAATATTATTGTTGTTCTCACACCTCTCGCAGGGGTGGAAAGTTGCAAATTTCACACCAAATTACAAACATATGCACAGCTGTTGCTGATGAAGAAATGGGCAGCTATGGGCCTTTCCTATATCCCTCCTTCAAAACCCGGGCTTGTTTTCCTACTGTCCTACCCTCTTTGTGCCCTCTTTTTCATCACTTTCCTATCTCCTCATTTTCTTTTCTTTAAAAGAAAATAGTGCGTGTGTGCGCAAGAGTAAGCACTTTTAAGCAGTAGTAAGCGGGAGTGTGCTTCTGTGCGCTTAGCTAAGCGTGTGTGCGTGAAGATAAGCGACAGTGCGCATGCGTGACCTCCACGCAAACCAGCGCTAACCCGCTTACATCTGCTTAAAAGTGCTTTAATCACTCTGAATGACAAGGCCTGTAGTTTTCTAAGCAGCAAAATAAAATACCTCCCTCAGTCTCAAGCCCAGGACCTTGGAAGCACTAGCCTGCATGACTTACCACTAAGCCATGACTGCTATACAAGAGCATTGTGTTGAAAGAAATATATCATAAAATAGTAGGAATTAATGTAAAGGTAATATAGCAAAAGTCTAGCACACAAAGCATGTCATGTATATTTACTGTCAAATCTAGTGGATTTGTAAAATAGTACTCTGTGATGAGAAACAGTCATGCAAGTTGGTAGCTACTAGGTAATAATGTCACAGTAGCATCTGGCAAGCCACACACATACTCAGAGCAGGATAAACACTGCCATAGTTGAATAGTTAAGAGATCAGACATAGCAACTGTGACTGAGTTACAGGGATGTCCCTGGTGTGAAAACAAATGTCAACTGTGCCCCACTGACACCCTGTCAAATGTACTAACAGTAGGCAGAAAGGTGTAACTACACATGCAATGGTAAGTATGAATGACTGAAGGTATGCACCACCTGCACGTCACAAATGGTGTACTAATACATATGCTTGAAATAACCCACAGTCACAACTGCAGAATATCAGAATATGTCATTGGAGTATCCCACTGATATGTACCATTCCATGAGGCTGATAAAAGATGCACCTGAGAGTATCTGAGGCCTGCTCAGCAGCATGATCAAATACCCTTGTAAGTGTCAAAGCCCACACCATGGCCAGACCACACTGCATGCAGTAACACCCTACCACAACAAACACATAGGGAATTGCTGCCCAAACAGATTTAGCAAGCATTACAAGCTGTGAATGTAAATGGAAAATAGGAAAGCCATAGCAACACATTACAGGAAAGACACCTAGCAGGCATACAAGGAGTGAATGTAAAGGCCAAATATTGAAGCCATAGCAACAGTTTGCAATAGCCACTGCTATATACTAGTTACACCACAATCCCCACAGGAAAGCACACCTACCAATATACACAGTATTACTAGTCATAGGTGTCAGTTTACATACACACGGAGAAGAGGACACTGGAGGAAGGAATACTCAGCTTACAGAACAACATGCATTGCAGTGTCTACAACACAGCGTGAAATATGAGAGACATACCAACCCTTACACCCACAGAACAGTGTCCACAGCAAACCAGCATGGTCCCCACCCTGATAATCTGAAAGGGCTACGCCTACCTAACAGACCTTTTTATAGCACTGTCCTGTAATCACGGTGAGAACTGCAATCACTACACAACAGGCTGCATGCAATTAGTAAATGCTGGCTAACAATTGGTGCAGAGGCCATCACATGGACATGTGCAGATACCTACAAATGCATCCTGTACTCCCAGTCCACACATGCAATACTTTCATTGCACCCGCTGGAGGTAGAGAGAGAAAGAGAGAGAGAGAAAAAGAAAGAAAGAGAAAGAGAAAGAAATAAAAAAAAACAGTAACAACAAAACAAAGAGGCTGACAGCAGGCCAAGTAACTGCAAGCCTACGCAAACAGCTGCAACAAACACAGGTAATGTAAAGTACTACTATAATAGTCTACATACTGTGATTCCTCCAGATGTGTTATTGGTCTGTATCTATGTATATGAAGATGTGCATAGGGCCGGGGACATACTGCAACTGTCACTGAAGGCTCTACATACATATGTATGTGAAGGTAGCTATGTGCACATAGCAATGTACGTTGTAGTGCAATGTACAAGTAGGTTGTACTGTAATGGATGTTCATCAGTACGTTACTGTGTGTATACATATGTGGAACTAAAAAGGTGTATATATATATATATATATATATATATATATATATATATATATATATATATATATCTAACATGTGTATACCTATGTATATCGAGATATGAATGTATATATATATATATATATATATATATATATATATATATATATATATAATATGCCTATGTTTATACATAGATAGAGAGGGATGTAGAAATACATAGAGATATATAGTTTCACAGTGTCATAGTTTAGTACTAAGCTATCTGCAGACAGTGTATAGAATAGATTTAGAAAATTGCGCCTCTATATTGTAGTGACACAGTGAAGACCCCCGTACATAATAGCATTAGTTTACTGTGCCTCTGTCTAGTAGTAACACAGAGATGACCCCTGGTGTAAACCTATGATCTCCCATCCACTCGTCAAGAATTCACATGAAGAGTGTCAGTGAGGGTCTCTGCCTAACATGAACTGGGATCCTGTTCCACAGTATGGGAAGCCTCTTAGTGATGGATCTGTCCCTACAGCATGTCCTATTCATATGTGTGCTGAGGTTTAAATCTGTAGCTGTTGTGGTTCTGATGGATTTGGATTGTATGAGGTGGAACATGTCCATCAATACTTGATTGGACATGGCCTTGTACATCAGGCACAGATCACCCCTAAGTAGGCAGTATGCTATGGAATAGAGCATGAGTTACTTTAGTCTGGCAGCATATGAAAGTAGTTGGAGACCCTTGATCCTCCTGGTGATGTACTTATGGGGTCCCACTAGCTGTTGCAAGTGCCAGGTGAGGTACATACCAAATGGGGCATAGTACACAGTCATGGGCCTGATAAGGGAGGAGTATAGGGGTACAATGACCTCTTTTGATCTGGATGTGAATCCCTTCATGATAGGGTAGGCAAGGTAGGAAGTCTAGCCAACAACTTTGGCAATGTGGGTGTCAAATGAGAGGTCAGTATCGATTAGTGTCACCAGGTCTCCGATTACTTTGTCTGTACTCAGTGGGTTACTGTCTCTGTGATAATATGTGGATACCTTGTCCGTCCGAAAGGGTATGACTATACATTATGTGGCATGCAGAGTAAGGCCATGACTCTGGCACCAGTTGTCGGTTTCCGTGAGGCCTTTCTGTAGGATGCATGTGTCAGCTGGTGTATCGACTATGGCACCTAGTATGCAGTCATCTTTGAACATTGTCAGCCACTACCCTCCCATGTCTGCTTCCACATCTGAGAAATATATGCCGAACATGAGCGATCCCAGGACAGAGCCCTGTGGGACACCACTTGTGACTGGCTCTGAGTCTGATATGGCACCAGTGAGTTTGACTGTAGGGTTTCTATCCGTTAGCCGGTTTGCAACCCATCTTGTGACATATGGATTTACATTTAAGCTGTTGATCATGTCTATGATGCCAGAGTGCGGTATTGTGTCGAAAGCCGTAGGCAAGTCCAGGTAGGCTGTATGGACAGCTGTGCCCTCGTCAATGGCTCTAGTGACTGATTTGAAAAGGTCATCCAGGTTCATAAGGCAGGATCTGCCCTCTACAAAGCCAAACTGGGTGGGATCAAATGTCTAAGTCCCCAATGTCTCTGTGTATGAGTTCCATAATGATTCTTTCCATAACGTTGCAGACCAGGCTGGTTAAGCTCATGAGGCGGTAGTTATCAGGGTCTGTAGAGGTGCCTCCTTTGTGGAGTGGGACTACTGTTGCTGTATGCCAGTGTCCAGGTACATATGCTATAGTAAGGCTATGGTTGAATAGCATTTTATGTGCATGTGTAGCTCCTCTTGGAGTTCACGTAGCATGCAACCTGCGATACCATCGGGTCCCATTGATGCTGTGTTTTCAGCTTTGCTGAGGGCGGTTCTCAGCTGGACATCTGAGATGACAGGGAGGTTACAGTCAGCTGGGATAAGTAATTCCTCATGTGTGGGTGAGGGAGGGGAGAAATCTGCACTGAACCTGTCTGCCAGAATGGTGGCATTATCTGTGTGTTCAGTGTAGCTTTTGTCACTGTGAACTAACTTTGAACATATCTGAGGGTTTCCACCCAGGTGTCTAACATAGCAGAAGAAGGCCTTGTGGTTATCTGTAGTGTCCATAGCGATTTCCCTCCCATTGTTGGCCTTGCATGTTTGTATGACAGAACGTATCTTTCTACTAGTGCTGATCAGAGATGCCTTATCTCTATGGAATTCTGCTCTGCCGTGTAGTAGCTACCTTCTGTTGTTATACAATTTGTTCGTGGCTGGGGTCCACCAGACAGGATGCCTGCCCTTGGTGGAGAGGGTCTTGGTTTTATTTGGGATTGCATGATCCATGCATTCTTGGAGATGTCCGTAGAAAGCATATGTGAAGGTGTCTGCATTGTGGGATGTGGTTTCCACTGGCCCAGTGGGCTTAAAGGATACCAACTCAGTTTTAAGAAGTGTAAAGTTGGCATGTGAGAGGTATCCCACTGCAGTCTTTTGTGTTGTGGGGGAGGTGGGATATGTATATCCAGGGGGATTAGTCTGTGGTCAGATGTGACTAGTGAGGGGTATACCTCCAGTGTGTAGCACATTGTCCCCATGTTTGTGATGATCAGGTCTAGTATATTATCTCCCCTTGTGGGAGAGGTGACTAGCTGTTCCATTGCATTTGACTTAGTGAATTCCGGGAACCTTTGGGCTAGGGTGTTTGGGCTAGAATAATGCACCCAGTGTATGTTAGGGTAGTTGAAGTCTCCCAATATAATGGTGTGTGGTGGGACATTCATATCCTCCAATGTCTTCAGGAAGGCTGACTGTGGTTCCTGAGATTGGGAGGGTGGTCTGTAACATGCTACCAGTTGTATAGCAGGTTTGCCTACGGTTATTTGCACCTGGATGGTCTCTGATGCTTCATGTGTTGCCACTAACCTTGAGGTGTGGGTGTCCTTCATGAATATGGACACACCCCCTCCCTTTTTGTTTTGTCCCGAGTCCTGGGGCCAAAAAGCATGATACGAGGTATAGCCTGGTACCGCTGGTGTGCTCTCAGGAGCCTTGAACCAGGTTCTCACTTACTGCACAGACATCGAGATTGGTAGAATATGTACGTACAGATATGTGTAATACACACATACATATATAGATATATGTAGATACATATACATATACAGATAGATCTGACTGACAACAGATATGTCTGTATATGACTATCTCTTTCTCTCTGTCCCACCCCCTCTCACTCTCCCTCTGTCTCTCTCTCACTCTCTCCCCCTTGCTCCCCACATCTATATGTATATATTTACATCTATATATACATATTATATACATATATACAAACATATATATATATATATATATATATATATATATATATATATATATATATACAGATATAAATATATCAATATATATATATATATATATATATATATATATATATATATATATATATATGTATATATATATATATATATATACTGTGTGAGGCACATGTGTGCAGATGTCTTGCAACAGGTGCCTGGTGTCAAAGGCATGGAGTGAACACCAGTGTGGATACTGGAGTATCATACCCCATTCAAAAATACTGACACTAGTAACCACCACATATGTGCATGCCTGCCCACCACTGCATGTGTCAGGGGTCAACAAGGGCAACAAGTGTACAATAGGCTCCCCATTGATATACACAGTGGCACACTAGTCCTGTAATACCTGTACATGGAATGTGTCAGCGGACATGGTGTGTCAGCTATGGACATGTAGGTCACTGTGCCCCTCCACACCCCACAATGTCCTACACGGTATGTACCTCCCATGACAGCTACAGATATGGAGAAGGACACAGACATATGCAAGTAACTGTGTCAATGCACTCAAACACAATACCTATGCAGAGTGACTGACAAGACCACAGAGCGCACACAGACTACCTACATAGAGGTTACCACTGCTGGATATACATAGTTTGGTCACACCCATGACAGTTGTCTAACAACCATGGTAACACCTCCAACATCCACAACACAAATTACCTATGTCTGTCATCCTTGTCACTGCAGTATAGAGCACATGGTGGAGGTACAGGACCCTACCCACAGATACGACATGCCCTGTAGTAAACCACACAGAATTATGAAGCAAGGCTCCCCATGAGTAGAAGTCAGATATACCCCTGCTGAATGTTATGCAGATAGGTAATATGCCATATGAGTCACCCTGTGTAACTGTTTGTAAGGAGCAGGTACGATCATAACACATGTGTCACAAGGGGCAGGGTAGCATAACAGTATGCTGCTGTAGGCCCAGGGCCAAAAGCACACTACCTACCTAAGACACAATGCACACCCATGAACACATTGCAAACTAAATATGTGAGGTGGAATGAGTGTGCCAGTGACTGGGTGCATGTTGTGTACTGGTGTGATTGCTCACCATGACTGTCTGTCTGTCATGGTAGTGTGTGTCCTTGGTGTGAGGCCAGAGACAGATGTGTGAGGTATTGCGATCAACACATACTACATTGCCATATGTTGTGCTGTGTTACCCTGTATGTCACTGTGGCGCAGGTAGGGTTATAGCAAGTAAGAGTAGTGTGCATTACCAGTGAAATATGTAACGTGCATTGTGTGCAGTGCATGGGCTGATAATGTTCCCCATACAGTACCTTGATACAAACCCCCAGTGTGAGGTTGTGCATTGTACCTGAACCAGTGAGTTGACTGCTGCAGTATACTAGTCTGTCGTATGGAGTGTGCCAGGTACTGTTGCGCAGTTGTCAGATGAGCACTGATATCTGGTCATTTACATGTGTATCCCCCAATAGATAGACAGACAGATGCTATATAGGGTGGTTAAATTATATCACTGCAGTCGAGTATTATGTGTATTATGTGTGCCATAGTTTGTTGACAGATATTGCTGACATATTTTCCTTCTCCTTTTCAGGGCTATGGTTCACCAGCGGAACCCTGTCTACTCCACTGCAGAGGAGGAAGAGATACACCAGAGCCTGGTGCGGGATTTTGCAGAACTCTTTTCCTGCACCAGCCAGAACCAGCAGGAGAGGTCTGCACTGTGGCAAGACCTGGTCTATCGGGTAAATGACATAGGCACACATAACTGGACATATGAGCAGGTATGCCATCACTGCAGTGATTTAATTAGAAATGTCTGTCAGCGTGCGTCGGATATCCACAGGCAGCAGCTTGCCACAGGTGGTGGGGTGTCTAGACATCCCCCCCTCACCAGACTGGAGGGAATACTCCTAAGTGTTGTGGCTCCAGCCCAACAGCAACAGCAGCAGCATACATGTGTAATGAACGAGGCTGGAGCCACACAGCAGCAGGACACGGAGTGTGCAGGTAACATGCCATGTGTATAGTTGACCGTTCTGTACACTGTTAGGTTATGCATATGTGAGGTGTGCCCTCGTTTTGTAGCTGTAATCTTGGTAATTATTGTGCAAGAGTGATATCCTCAATATCAGCAGTACACCTGTGGAAGCTAACTGTTGCACTACTGAACTGTATCATGCCCACAGTATCAATGGCACAGTTGTGCCCACTGACAATAAATGTCTCTTTTCTGCAGGTCCCTCTGGTGTAACAGCAAGGCAGCCTATCCATGCTGGTGAGTGTGTAATACCATTACCTTCAATACTCTTGATACTAACAGTAATAATAGGCTGAAGCAGTAGTGCTATGTGTTTGATTGCAGGTGTGTTTGTGTCTGTGTGTTGATATCTCATATACTGAGGTGTGTGTATGTGTGCGTGTGTGCATGTGCGCATGTGTGCATGTGTGCATGTGTGCATGCGTGCATTTGCCCAATGTGCGCATGTGTGCATGTGTGCATGTGCCCATGTGCACATGTGTGTGTGTGTGCATGTGTGCATGTGTGCATGTGCCCATGTGTGCATGCGTGTATCAGTGGTGACATTGTGTACACATTGTAAACTGTGTTTCCTGTCTTACTCCCACAGGTTCTGGTGCTGCTCTGGTGTTGTGCAGCAGGGAACCTGAATCAGCTGCAGTGGATAGTGATAATGATGATACCTGTGTAATGGCACAGGTAGGTGTGCCAGGGTCCGTCATTGGTCAGCCAATTGACACTACACAGCTGTCAACCCCATCAATGCGCACAGTCATCCTGCCAATACATCCTTTGTCACCAATGTCCCTAGGTGATGGACAGGATACAGTGGACATTGACCAGGGTATTGTGGTATCAGTGGCACATGCATCCCCACACAGCAGCCATGGCCAGGGTCCTGACATGGTACCACATAGGCAGACGTCCAGGGGTTTTCGCGGGAGCATCCGTGGGCGTACCAGCCCTGTCAGACGTGCCCACAGAGGTCTTTCAACCTCAGCTATGTTTCGGGCTGTAATGCAGACACAGTCATGTATGGAACGGTACACCAGACAGGGTCTGAGGGAGCTGACAGCATGGCACACAGCCATGAGTGACAGTATGCGTGATGTTGCGGCTGCCATCTGTAACTTCACCGAGGTCATTGACAGACATTGGGGGAAACATTAGATCTGTTCCACAACTACATGTCCATGAGCCAGGGCAATGGTGGACGGTTAATGCATCGACGTGGCCATATGCCAGCAGCAGCAGCAGCTGGCAGCCGTTACGGATGGCAACAGGCCAGCGGCTGCTGACATAGTGCCAGCAGCAGCCCCAGCAATGCTGGGTCTGTGCTGTCATCAGACTGCCCCAGGAGACCACGTGCACGTGGCGCTGGACAATCCCAACAGGGACCTGTCTCCAGTCACCAACCACCTCCTTCTGATGACAGTACCCAGTCTGGCTTAGTACCTGAAACGGCCCGTAGCACCCCTGCCAGGCACAGGTGCCATGTCCGTGGCCACAGACAGTGGTCTGTATGACCTGGCAGGTACAGTCTGTGGCTGTCCACAAACACCTGTATATGGCAGCCATGAGGTGGGACTGTGTGCATGCATACACACATGCAAAGTGATAACACCTAGGGCTACCGCATAGACGCACACACTGCATCAACATTGCCCCATCTTGTACTGCTGTCCCTCACCAACACACACACACAGACATGTCAATTGGTTGTATCAGTGGCAGACTCAGGTATACCAGGTACACACCCTGTGCATATGATGAAACTGTGCCACCTCCTGCAATCTGTAAAATCGGTGCAGGAACAGGTTAACATGGTGCTGATGCACAGGGTGACTACATAGACGTGTTGTAATAGTATGATGTTGACAACAGTACAGTGTAATGATATCATTGTGGGTATATACCAGAATGCCTGATGCAGTTACAGTATGAATGTCATTGTATTGTTTTGTACACCCATAGTAATTACCACAGTGCACTGTCTGCACATCTTTGCATAATGGTGGTGAGGCTGTCAAGGGATGGCCACCTACATAGGTAGCACAGGGGATACAACAATGTACATATTGATACTCAATGATGGTCATGTCAACTGCGAGTTGCATGCTGTCCACACTTGACTCTGCAATGAGGATGTTTGAGGATGTTGATATCTGTGCAGTACTACACAACAGGTTCAAGGCTCACAAGAGCACACTAGCACTACAAGGTCACAACTCATACCATGCATGACAGCACCAAAACACAGAACTAACTATGACAGGAGGGAGAGTGTCCATACATGTCAAGGATACTGTGGTGCCAGGACAGGTAGCATACATCATACTAAGTCTGGAACTGCTGAGTGAGGGCTCAGAGTCTGTTATTTGACATGTGTATTATTACAGGTATGAGCACTTGGGTATCAGGCCAGTTATTCAACATTACGAAGGTACGTGGTCTATACACTTGTGGGGGGTGTGGCTGGACCCAGCCTGTCTGACCTGTGAATGTCTGGGTACAGGCTTATAGTTCCTGCATATATGCACTGTTACCTATTAGAAGTCGTACACCTTATTTGTTGTAGCATAGTCTACATACAGGCCTGCTGACTGTAGCTTTGTTTGTATGCATGTTTGCTTGTTATGTTCCTGAAACACTGATCAGTGCCTCTGTGGATCCCTAGTGACATCTCTATTGCTTACTGTACTGATGTCCATGTCTCACTTGACAGAACGTCACTGTTTGTCCTCTTTGCATGTAGCTTGCCTGTAACACATTGCATATGACTTACCTCACATTTGCTCAAGACAGCATTCATATATGCCAGCACTAACAAATCAGGAGCACTACACCCTCACATAGTCACCTTGAGTACCTTGTTCCCCAGTGGCCCTATGTGTCGTTACTTAGTATGGGATTCACAGTGCTATGGTAGCATGTGCAAAGGTCACCTGTCGATCTACTCTCAGGTCCAGTTGGTGAATCTGTGAGTCATGTGGCAATGTTACAGCTGCCTCATGTACACAGACAACCCTATCCCCTTCCCATACACTTACAACACACGTGAGAGATGCAACCACATAGCCAAACTGGGGGCTAAGCTCTCTTAACTCAGCACTGACATTCCCTGTCAGGTGGAGTGGGATACTACAGTGAATACAGTACCAGTCTCCCATAGACCTGCCACGACCGCAATCCAAACACAGAAACACACAGGTACATTATTGGACTCTCAGAATAGCATCCTGCCTGAGCAGCTGACACCTGCAAAGCAGACACACAAGCAAAGGTTAAGCCAGAGCAGAGCACGTGCAACACATAGCTCACAAAGCCTGTGTGCCAAACAGTCACAGGCCATATGGCTTGACAACACACCTGCTACAGTTGTGTGAGGTACCTCTATCGTCAGGTACACTGAGGTCCTGCTCACCAGGCTGAACAAGGTGAAGGTCACACTGAGCTGCCCGTCAGGCACTATGATCCACCACATAACACAAGCATACCGGTCACTCCAAGGCATGTAGAAGTATGACTCAGTCATTGTCTGTGCCAGTGTGTATGACCTCTGACACACCTCCCTGGACTACATGTTAGGGGACATAGAGGAGCTCTCTGAGCTTGTGGCACAGGCTGGTATGACCCTGACCTTGAGTAGCATCTTACCCTCACCAAGAATGCTGCCACAATATGTAGACAGGATGATCAGTTTCTGCAATTAACGTATGTTTCAGTGACATTCAAAGGGGATCCAATGCCTGTCAGTGTGGGATTACATGCTGGACAAGCCACATTGCTTTGCTTCGGACAGCTTGCACCTGTCACCCATGGGCTGTTGTATATTGGCAGAGGCTGTTGCTACACACATAGTGCCTTTGTATGCAAGGCTGACATTACATAGCCACCTACACAGGTATCACACGGGATAGGACACTAATAGAAATGCTACTCAACGGCAGCAGTGTAAACCTCAAGATGCATGCAGTGGAAACTGTCCTTAGCATGGGGTACAGCAATATCCGTGAAGTAACAGACTCCTGGTACAAGGCTCCCAGGTGCACACCATCACTGCCAGGTCATTCCTGATACCATGATTGTCATCCCCTACACATGCACCAAACCAGAACAGGGGGGATGTATCCAAAGGCACCTCAGATACACACACCCCCAGGTTGGTGGCACTGCACAAAGCATCAGAGCCTATCCACATGCTACTAACAGTGGGTTAGACTGCCTTCAGGTTCATAGCCTGGCACACACCACCCTCCCATACCCAGGAAACCCACTTGGCCTTCCTGACAACACTGGGAATATGACGGTCTTTACAAACACCATTATATGGGTGGACTGCAACTACTCAAACATAGAGTGTGAGCATTACTCTAGCTCCAAGACCCTATCTGAAGGGTTCTTAGCATTCATTCCCTGCATTGCTATGGAACAACTTGTTACCACTCCCACAAGAGGTGACAACATGCTGCACCTGTTCATCACCAACATCTGGACTATATGCTCCAGACCAGTCATGTATCCCTCGCTGGTGGGATGACACCGTCTACAACCCACACTGTATAGTCACATACCACATGCAGCTCCTGCAAAGAACACCACAGTCATACAGTTGTCTGATGCATATTCCATGTATTCACATGAGGCAGGCTTCGGACATGGAAACTATTGCAGTTCACAGGTACATATGTGTAGGTGGCACACACATTCATCATGTGTGCATTGACAATACTGATATAATATATGTCGTGCAATATTGGGAACAAAACCCCACACACATGGACAAACTGTGTGACACAAATACACGTGGCATTTGTAGGATACAAGCCCCTACCTAACTATGTTAGATCATTTGTGAGAGATGCAGTAGCAGAGTGTGCTATTTGCATTACTGGGAGGATTGCTTTCTCCTGCTGTACTTATAGGGTGTTGACATGATCAGTGTTTAGACGGTGGAATATGCAGCATGTTTTGTGTAGTAATAGTTGCCAAAAGGAGCATTTCTCTTACACATGGAATTGCACACACTACTCCCCCACACACTGAGCACTTGCAGGATTCAAATCCCTATCTATCTATGCTATGACATTTGTGAGAGACACAGTAGCAGAGGGCGCTATTTGCATTACTGGGAGAATTGCTTTCTACTGCTGTACTTATAAGGTGCTGACATCATCAGTGTTTAGACAGTGGAATATGCAGCATGTGTTGTGTAGTAATAGTTGCCAAAAGGGACATTTCTCTTACACATGCAATTGCAATACACTACTCCCCCACACACATACTGAGCACTTGCAAGATTCAAACCCCTACCTAACTATATTATAACACTTGTAAGAAACGCAGAAGCAGAGCACGCTATTTGCATCACTGGGAGGATTGCTTTCTCCTGCTGTACTTATAGGGTGCTGACATCATCAGTGTTTAGACAGTGGAATATGCAGCATGTGTTGTGTAGTAATAGTTGCCAAAAGGGACATTTCTCTTACACATGGAATTGCACACACTATTCCCCCACGCACATTGTGCACTTGCAGGATTTAAACCTCTACCTAACTATGTTATAACACTTGTGAAAGACGCAGTAGCGTAGCGCCCTATTTGCATTACTGGGAGGATTGCTTTCTCCTGCTGTACTTATAGGGTGCTGACATCATCAGTGTTTAGACAGTGGAATATGCAGCATGTGTTGTGTAGTAATAGTTGCCAAAAGGAACATTTCTCTTACACATGGAATTGCACACACTACTCCCCCACACACATTCACACACACACTGTGCACGATTCAAACCCCTACCTAACTATGTTATGACACTTGTGAGCGACGCAGTAGCAGAGCGCGCTATTTGCATTACTGGGAGGATTACTTTCTCCTGCTGTACTTATAGGGTGCTGACATCATCAGTGTTTAGACAGTGGAATATGCAGCATGTGTTGTGTAGTAATAGTTGCCAAAAGGGACATTTCTCTTACACATGGAATTGCACACACTACTCCCCTACACACATACACACTGAGCACTTGCAGGATTCAAACCCCTACCTAACTATGTTATGACACTTGTGAGAGACATAGTAGCAAAGCATGCTATTCACATTACTGGATATAATTTCTGCTCCTGACATATGTATAGTGTGCTGACATCATTATGGATGAAGAGGTATGTACATCTGTTACTATCCATCAGTACAGGGGAGAGCATATCTATGCATTAACTTTGCACAGGCACAGTGGCCTACTGTACTGTGGAGGCAGACGCCAAATACACTGTGGATAGCCTTCTGTATTCCCTAGGGACAACAGTCTAGTATTGCACTCTACGGCCATATGTTTACCTGTCAGATGCAAGTATCTGTTGCTCATATACTGTTTGTGGGTCTTTATTGCAATAGCCTTCCCTATCTCTATAAACAACTTGTGTACTGTGGAAGATGTTTGCATATGAGTGGGATCCAGTACTTTACTTATGTCTCTGTTGTAACTTCACTGTGTGCACTGGGCAGATGTCTGTATTGTGGGAGGTTCCTGTGTTAACACATACAAATGCCAGATATGTGTGTGCAACTGCTGAACTGTGACATGGCCTAAGTGTGTGAGCATGCCCAGTTCGCAGTTTGTATGGCTTCTTGACTGACATGTCTCATTTATCCAAGTGTGCGAGCATGCCCAATGTGACCTGTCCTTATGTTGGGATCTGTGGACCACCACATTTGTGTTTGTGTGTGGACGCCATCTATATTTCACATGTACAGTTGAGTGTTGGACATCAGGTTGTGTTCTTACTGCCCAACTGCTTTGTATCTGAACATAACAGGCATTATGCTGTGCCTGCAGGGTCGCCATGGGATAGTTTGCATACAGTTGTCAACATCCTTTCCTACTAACCAAACAGTTGTATTGTCGTATAGTGTACTGGTGCAGTACTTTCACTGTGGTGGACAGTATAATCAGTTTCAGTCCTATCACTGCTTGTAATATTTATAGTGAGCACACCAGACTGGTTGAGGGCCAGTTGTGCAGATATGACCATGTTGCATTTTATTCAGATATGGACAGCATAGTAAATGATTGTCCGACATTGTTAATGTATTCCACAACTTGTGTGGACAGTGACAAACAATGGCCATGTGCCCTCGTCCATTTGTAATGCTAGTCAGAGAGTGTTTGTCCTTCAACAAACATTTACTGGTGTTTGCCATGACATATGTCACGGTTAGTGTGCTGTGCCTCTGTCTACCCGTGACATACAGGTGATATCCAGGGTACACCCACCATCTCCCATCTAGTCATCATGACTCCTCTGGATGACAGTCAATGAGGGACTCCCAGGATAACCTGTAGTGGGAGTTTAGTCGTGAGTGGAGTGAGCGTCTGGGTTATGGACCAATTGGTACAGCATGTCCTGTTTATGTCTGTGTTGGGGTTCAGGCCTGTCAGCTGCATAGGTCACCAGCATTCAGAGTTTACATGGTGCCAAATGTCCATTGATACCAGGTTGGTCATGGCTCTATACATCAGGCACAGTTCACCTCCAGCCAGGTGGTATGGCACTGTGTGGAGCTGCAATTTCTTTAATCAGGCGACACATGGCATCTGTTACAGCTCTGCAATCCTCCTGGTGGGGTATTTGTGGGGTCTTTCCAGTTGCTGCAGGTGTCTGCTAAGGTAAATCCCTGAAGGGCCATTGTACACAATTGTGAGGCTGCTGATGGATGACTGGAGAGGCACATTGACCTACCCTAACCAAGCTGTGCTTACCTTCATGATTAGGTGGGTATATGATATGTTTCTGTAACCACTACAGACACATGGTTGTCACATGCAGGATATCTATCACCTTGTGTCCCCAGGTCTCTTATTGCTCCTGATGTACTTACTGGGTTAACACCTATGTGGTAATTTCTGGCCATGTACTGTGTTTCCACAGGGGTTGACTATACACTATTCTGCATTTAGCTTGTTGACATGGCTGTGGCACCACTTGTCTGTTTCTATGTGTGCCTTTTGTAGATTGCTTGTGTCAGCTGGAGGGTCAGATATGGTGGGCAGTTTGTAGTCCTCTGCTAACCTGTTCAGACAGAGTCCTTCCATGTTGGCCTGTACCTATGTGACATATATAGCATACAAGAGAGGGCCCAGGACCATGCCTTGTGGGATGCCAGTTGTACCTGGTTTGCAGTCTGCCATGGCTGCAGCATGTCTGACCAGGTCAGTTCTGTCCTTGAGCTGGTTTGCAACCCATCTACTTGCATAGGGGTTTATAGTTAGGCTAGTGAGCTTATCTGTACCGCCAACTAGGGTATTGTATGGAAGGGTTTAGCAAGGACCAGATAGGCTGTGTGATCCACATTCCCCACATCAATGGCCTTGGTGTGCATTTCACACGAGTCAGACATGTGTACGGGGCAGGATCTGCCCTATGAGAGCCACACTGGGTAGGGTCCAATGTCTGTAGGTACCCAATCTTGTTATTCATGGGATCCATGATCATCCTCTCCATTACTTTGCCAACCTAGATAGTCAGAGTTGAGGGGTGATAGCTTGCAGTATCCATTCAGGCACCCCCTTTGTGGTGAGGGACCACTGTTTCTGTACACTGCTGTTTGGGTACATATCCTGTGGTAGGACTGATAGTGCGCAGTACTGCTATTTGCTGTTCCATTCATCTTACAGTACTTGTTGGACACAACCCAGGACACCATCTGGTACCATTGATGCTGTGTGCTGTGCTTTGTGGATGCTGGCTGTTACCTCAGCATCTATGTCAGGGGGCCAGCACTCTCCTGGGATAGATATTTGGCAGTTAGGTGCTGGTGGGGAGTTTGCAAGGAATCTGTTAGGTAGGATGCTGGCAATGTGTGTGGGTTTGGTGTATTGTTTGTGATATTAGAGTGCTGCAGAGCATATCTGTGGATTATCACCATGGTTCCTACCATCAGGTAGGACAGCTGTGTGATAATCCTTTGTGTCCTGCACAATTTGTATCATCATAGGTTCATAGGTTCATACTAGGCTATCTGCCCTGGCCTTGTTTGAGCATGGACAGACTGTGTGTGGGTCTCAACACCCCTTGCAATGTGCATATTATGCCCATGTAGGGTTTACTTTGCTAGATGTGACACTGGGATGGCCCCCAGTGTACACCTACTATCTCCCATGCACTTCACCGGATTTCTCTTGTTGAGTTTGAGTGTGGAGCTCAGCCTATCATGGACTGGGATTCTGTTCCAGAGTGTCAGGAGTCCCTGGGTTATGGATCTGTCCCTCCAGCACATCCTATGTATCTATGTGTGGAGGTTCAGATATCTCACTATGGTGTCTCTGCTGGATTTGGGGTTTCTGCAGTGGAGCATGTCCATTCATTCTGGATTGGACATGGCCTTGTACATCAGGCATACATCACCTCTGACTGGGCAGTATGCTTCTGAATTGGGCTGTGGTTTCTTCAGCCAGGCTGCAGATGTCCAATGTTTGCACCCTTTATCCTGTTGGTGAGGTACATTTGGGGTCTTTCTAACTGCTGCAGGTGTAAGGTAAGGTACATCTGAACTGGGGCATTGTTGTCACATATGGGCCTGATAAGGGAAGAGTATGGGGGCACAGTGACCTCTCTTGCTCTACATGTGCATCCTTTCATATTAAGGTGGGCAATATAGCAGGTCTTTCTGGCCACCTTGGCAATGTGAGTGTCACATGACAGGTTACCGTCCACTTGTGTCCCTAGGTCTCTGATTACTTCTTCCATACATAATGGATTGCCACCTATGTCATACTTTGTGTGTGCCTTGTTTGGTATTTGTTGAGACATTCATACTCTGCAGTGTCTTCAGGAAGGCTGGCTGGGGTACCTGGGTTTGTTAGTGTGGTCTATTAGAATAGTCTAGAACTATTTATATGAGCACTCTGAACAGACACCAGCCTGGTTAACAACGGGAAAAACAATACATCTACTTAAGAGAGATCCCTCAAGATCTGTAGCAGGCTTCAAACAGGGACATAGTTTGATCCAGTGTTACTTGCCCGTGGATAGACCATGCTGCTTCTTGCTGTGGTACCAACCTGGGGGTGTGGTTATCCTTGATAATTACTGATAGCCACACTCCTATTGTCATGTGTTCTTTGTTTTCGAGCTGTAGAGCATGGTGTGAGGCATAACCTGGTAGTATTAGGGTGCTCTTCTGGGCCTTGACCCAGGTTTCTGTTACAGAACACATATTACCATTCTCCATGCTGTGGTGGGTTTGGTCTGCATGCACCTTGCAGGTTAGACTTCTGGCGTTGGGTAGCATTTTGTCCAGGTTATTATCCCTTGTGCTACCTATGGTGGTGGGTTTGTGTTTCCAGCCTTACCTATTCAAGGCATAGTGGGGGTGACAACAGCCTTTGCCAGTATCCACACAGCCGGGTGTGCTGGGTGCGTGCCATCCCTAGCAGGTGGGGAATCATGTCTTGCTCGGCATGTCAGTCCAGGCTTTCAGCCATGTGTTCCCCCTTGCTAACAGCAATACCTCAGCCAATTATTGTACTTGATCTTGTTATCTTCATAGTGTGGCATCATGCTTGGTGAGGGTGAGATGCAGGGTCTTCATGTTTGCATATACTAGATGGTGTTACATTGCTTAACACATGGCAATCATGCCTCAGGTGGTGCTGCAGGGCTGCCTCTGTCGGATGCACATACTACACTCCCTGTACATGTTTGAGAGCAGGTTCTGTCATGTTAGGCGTCCCTGTTACTATATGAGTGAGTCAGAGAGGGGTATCATTCCCAGGGTTCCTACTGAGCCAGTGTATGTGCTATGCGTTGCCTCTTTGCCAAGGCCAGGGCATACTGGGCACGCCTCCTTCTGCCTACTGGGGCAGGCTCAGGTTGTTCCTCCTCTGAGTCACGCTCTGCCTGTGATGGCCTTGGCAATGGTGGGGGCTGTTTGTCCCTGCCCTATGCTGGTCCTGCTGCAGCTGTTTTCGCAGAATCATAATATGTAGCATAGCACATACCATGACAATTTGGGTACATGTAGTTGGTGAGTAGGCTGCACCAGATGTGTCCAGGCACCGGAACCGTGACTTGAGCAGCCCAAACACATGCTCTATTACATTACGTGTTTGTGCGTGTGCCTCATTATGGCGCTCCTGTTCAGGTGTGTGTGCGTTTCTGATGGGTGTCATCAGCCACGGCTCCAGTGCATATCCTGCATCCCCCACTAGGTGACCATGTGGGATGTCCCCATTGGCAAATGTCTGGTACAGCTGCGTCAAATGCCAGATATGGGAATCATGGTAGCTCCCAGAGCAGCCAGCACACACATTCATTATTATGCCCTGGGCATCACACATGACCTGGCAGTTGATGGAGGGGAAGCCCTTGTGGTTAATGTAGGCCCTATGCCGCTCACTGACTGGTGCTTTGATGCGTATGTGCGTGCAGTCTATTGTACCCACTACCTCAGGGTATTCCGCTATTTGCTGGAAGAGACGCATATTGCTGGCCAATACCTCATGGGCATTGGGGAAATATACATGATCACCGACATGTGCTGACATGGCATCCAGGAACTGGTGCAGTACCCTGGAGGCTGATGCCTGTGATATCCCCATCATATCACCAGTTGGTCTCTGGAAGGTACCTGTTGCTAGTATTCTTAGGCCAACACATACCTTGGTTTCCACTGGGATGGATTCCCCTCTGTTGGTTCTGTGTGTGAGGCGTGGCCTGCACAGCTCAACAATTTACTGCAGGAGGTCTCTGCCCACTCTATAGTGCTCCACTATCTCCAGCTCATGTAACCCCTGGTATGTGACCCTGGGCCTGTACACTCTTCTTCGTCTCCTCACTGTGGGTTGTCTGGCAGCATTTGCATTGTCACCACCCTCAGCAAGTCTCCTATGTCTCCTTATAACAGCTATGGCAGCCCCTAGCATGTTTGGTCTGAGTGCAGCTTTTTCAGTTTTCACTTCCACTAGCTTACTCCTGTCTTGCAGTGTCTCTTGAGAGAAACATACTGCAATGCTGTTTGCAGTGTTTTAAGTGCGGGGCTGGGCTAGTATTCCGCCTGTGTAATTGCCTGCTTCTAATTGTGTTCACCTGCTAGCTCTACCAGTATTCCCTGCTAGTTTCCTACTATTTCTTCTGCTTCCTTTTTCCTCTCTGTTTCCTCAGGGGGGAGCTGCACGCATACCAGTGAAAACACGCTCACAGTGGCTACCATGTGCGCACACATGCTTACACGGACTAGAATCTGCTTATTCGGGTTAAAACGCTTGCACACCAGCGCAAACAGGTTTACAGATCTTTAAACAGGCTCCTACATGCTTACTCTGCCTTACACACACTCTGTCTTACTCGCGGCTCCCAGCGTGCACACGCGCGCATGCACGCACAGCAAGAAACTTTGGTGTTGGCCACAGTGTACACCTTCCATTTCTTGACTTTCCCATGCTTATCTGTTGACACTCTTTTTATGCTGTGTTATTGACATCTTTCACATACCACTTTGCTCCAATGAGCTTGATTTCTTCCTGACATTCCCCCCTGTGATGTCACCTATCTCCTACTCTGTTACTCCCCCTTATCTAACTCTTACACTACACGGAATGTGCTCATTTGCTATGTGACAGTATGATTCACTATCCTACCACTCATTTACATAGGATTGCCTACTAATGCTTAGTTACATGTCTTACACTCAGCTTCCCCGCTTAGCAACCACTAGATGGTGGCCATGTTGTTTTTGGTCTGCTAGTCCCTGCATTGCAAATCCATGCATTACATAAAACCCACATTTGTGGGTTTCAAACCTTTATTTTTATGTTTTATAGAGCGCAGCCCATTTGCGCGGGGCTGTGATGCGTTTAAACATCGCCGATCGCAGAAAAAAAAATAGTATTTTATTTCATGTTTGCATCGGGTTACCGTGCCAATGGCCACATATTTGGCCATTGGCATGCTGACTGCAACATATGAACACTTTATTTGGAGCTGTCATGGCTCTATTGTGTTTCTTGCAGTAACGTACTCAGTTGTCAACTGAGTACATTTCTGCACCTAACACGACTCTTACACGGGCTGGTTTCAGCTTCATGGATTGCTAATCTACCTCATTTGCATGCCTTTCGGCTGCAAGTGGGTGATTAGCATATCCATTCTCTGCCCGTGTAAGAGTCGATTTAGTTGGTCTCTAACACGGGATTTCGGTCTGTTCCTGGATCGCGATGGCTGCATGGAGTATTACACGACTCTTAGACTCCGTGCAAGCCATCGTGAATCCTGCCGAACATGTATAAGTTGATTTATACAGACTAATGATAATGTAAGTATATGATAATAGCAACTGATTCCACCACAATGCCAGCAGGTGACAGGTTACCTTTGAAACTAGCTGTACATCAGTTATACCTTCAAGTGAGTTAGATGTTTGATAAAACAAATGAACACAGTAATTAGGACTGTCTTTGTAATTTCTCCAAAACTTTTGGGTTTCTAATACCATGACAGGAATGAACTCCATAATATTGTTTCACTCTTTGATGTCAGCCAAAAGTGCTCTTCGCAGCACCTGCAATGTGCCCAGTAATGACTCCTTTTGCAATTCGTACAGAGTTACATGTATTGGTAGCATATCTAAATATGATTGCAGACTCTTTTTTATAAGACCCTACGTTCCTACTACTATTCGAACTATCTGGGTATCTTTCTTCCATATTGCTCTCATTTCTGCTTGCAAATCCTGATATTTTATAATTTAATGTCTCTCTGTATACAGGATACTGTAGTCACTGGGTGTGGTGATTTCAATGATCAATGCTACTTTTGTCTTCTTTTCTTTGACTACTATATCCGGCTTTCTAGCATCTAGCTTTTGAACTGTTGGAAATGGGTGATACCATGTGATGTAGACTTCATCATTTTCTATGATGCTTTGTGGCTCATAATTGCAGTATTTTTCAGCCACTTCAGTGTCATAAAGTTTGAACAATCCTCAGTGCAGCAGTTTCGCCACATTATTATGCCTTTCAGTATACAGTCCTTTTACCATTAGTATGTCACAACCAGCAACAAGGTGTGCAACTGTTTCCAATTCTGTTTTGCAAAACCTAGATTTGTCTGTTTCTACCACATGTTCATTGGACTTTGTAAACCACAGTGAACATAGCCCTCTGTCTTGTGCTGCCAATGTTAACCTTTCATCTCTTATAGGTTCATAGGTTCATAGGTATGTACTAGGCTAATGGCCCTGGAGCCTTAACAAGCCTAGTCCATAGGATTATCCTGGCATCATGCCACCTGACCTTAGTTCCCAGTGTCTCTGTCGAGTAGAGCCACTGGAGTGATCCCTGGGGTGAATTTTCTATTTCCCATCCACTCATCAAGATTTCTCTTGAGGAGAGCCAGTGAGGTGCTCTGTTTGACATGTATGGGAAGTCTATTCCATAGCATGGACAGTCTCTAGGTTATGAACCTGTCCCTCCACCATGCTCTGTTGATTGTGGTAATATGGTTGAGGTCTCTGGAGCATGTGGTGGATTTCTTTAAATGTAGCATTTTTAACAAAGCAGGGTCAGACATGTCTTTGTAAGTCAAGCAGAGATCGCCTCTAAGTAGGTGATATGAGACAGCAAATAGTTGGAGTTTTTTGAGTCTGTCCATATAGGACAAGTGTTTAAGGCCTAGGATCCTCTTTGTGAGGTACTTTTGTGGCCTCCCCAGTTGTTGTAGGTGTCTCGTGAGGTACATGCCATATGGGGCATTGTACTCAATGACTGGCCTAATGAGGGAAGAGTAGAGGGAGACAATGACCTCTTTCTTCTTGGATGCAAAACCCTTAGTGATGAGATGTGCCACATAGAAGTACCTATAAGAGATGACCACAGTGGCAATGTGGTGGTCAAAAGAGAGGTTGCTGTCTACCTGTGTTCCCAGATCTCTTATAACACCTTATGAGTTCAGTGGATTATCATCGATGTGGTAATTCATGGGAACTGGGTTTTTCCCAAAGGGGATGATGACACATGTTTTGGCATTGAACTTAAAGCCATGGTTATGACACCAGTTGTTGGGCTCAGTGAGGCCTTTCTTGGTTTGAATTCACCTCTCCTTACTCATTCATGCTTTTGTTCCTGATCAACATGAGGTTCTTACAAAAGTTTTCTGTACTGGCAACTATATTTATGCATTTTCCACATTTCTTGCCTTCTCATCTGGTCCTTCACCATATATTCTTTCTTTTGCTTTTTGGCACATTCACTTGCTGCCTGGTTTTTATCTACTTCTAGTTTGATTTCCATTCCTGCTTGATGCCAATATGCCTATGCTAGATTAAGCAGATAAGTCATCTTAGATTTATTCTCCTCACGTTTCCAAACTTTCACTACGTTTGGGTCTTGTGAGGTCAGCAGATATGTGTGAAGTCCCACAATTGCAGATCTATACATGTAATCAGTTTCAAGGAGGCCCATCTCTCCTTCAGAAGAGGGAATATATAATATTGGTATGCACTGATTTTTATAAATCATTTGGTGAGCATGAAGCATCCTTGGTTTCCTATCTAATCTATCCAACACATTTTGAGGCCAGTCAATCACTCCAAAACTGTAAGTTAGGGCAGGAAGAGCAAATTGGTTTACAGCTTGGATTTTGTTCCTAGAGGTCAGTGCAGTTTTCACGATTAATTTAAGTCTTCTGAAATATTCCTAAGATTTATTCACACTTGTTCATGTTTTATTGTTGATCCTTCATCAATTCCCAAATATTCATACACTCCTTCTTGCTCAAATTCTTTTATATCACATTATTGTCCCACACTGATGTTTTACCGGTATTGCAGTTTTCCTGCTTTAAAGGTTGCTTTCCACATTTATCCAGTCCAAATGACATTCTTATATCATCTGAAAAAGTTTTGACAACATGCAGTTGTGTTTTCAGTTCGTCATCTGATGAACTATACAGTTTTAAAGCATTGACAAAGAGAAGATAAGAAGTCTTTACATTTTGTTGTTTTCTAGGAGTCAAATTATAGCCATGACCTAAGCTTTTAAATAGGCAGCTTAATGGATTAAGGGCAAGGCAGAATAGCAGCAGTGACAAAGAGTCACCATGGTCTGCCACTTTTTCATGATCACTGTAATGTAGTTGATAAGTGTAGAATGTATCTTATACATTTTTAAGCACTCTTTTATCCATGAATGTGGGATACTATCAAATGCTTTTTTGTAGTCAATCCATGCCATACTTAGGTTCTTCCCCTTTTTACAGTTCTCTGCTATGACTTTATTTAACAAGTGATCCTTTGTTCCATATGACTTTCTTTTATTGCCCTTTTGTTCTACTGCCATAATTGAGTTTTCTTCTAAATGACTATAAACTCTGTCAGCATCAATTCCTGTGTATAGTTTATATGTCATCGGAAGGCAAGTTATTGGTCTATACTTTTAGAGTAGCTTGCAGGCTCACTCTTAAGTAGGAGCATTGTTTTTCCTGTCATAGCAAGTTTGGTTTCTGTTCAGGACATGCATATAAATAGTTCTTACTCACAGCTAAATCTTCAAGCAAAGATGTTAATGCTTTTAACCAAAAGTTAGGTACTGCATCTGGGCCTGGGTTTTTCCAATTAGATGCTTTCCTTAACTTTGTTCAATCTGTCTGGCTGTTACTTCAACCCATTTCATATCCTGTACCTTTAAACTTCTTATTCTTTCTTTAACTTCTTCTAGCCATTTAGCATCTTTATTATTTATTTTCTTTATTTATTTATGCCTTTATTTAACATTTGTTAGCCAGGACAGTCCGACTTGGAACAAACCCAATTTTCAGTGGAGGCCTGGGGAGAAAAGTTCCAGATGCATGTCTTTATAAATAATAATTTAATTATTAATAATTACGTTCCACAGGATCTTCATAAATACTTCTCTAAAATGTATCTATGTCTTCTTTTTTGGGCAGTCTTTCAATTCCTTTGACCTTGTTTCCCAGTTTTCTATAAAAGCTTTTTGGGTCATCAATAAATAGCTTATTTTGTACTTTTCCTTTATATTTATCTGCGTATCTTCTAAGTTTTTCTGTCTGGGCTGAAATTCTTACTTTGTTATTTGCGATAGTGCAGGATAGATCCTTGTCTGTTCTAATACTGCACATTGCTTTTATCACATCTATAAACTATACTGTCCATTGAGATTCATGCAATGTAACAGAAGTAAATAGGATATATTACTGCACAGCTAAATTTATAACAGACAAAGTCCTACCACAAAAACATAGGGCAGTAAGGGAAATAAGGGTAGAAATCGAATGCCATCATGGAAGCATTGAATAGAGAAAACTGTAAAGCAATTAAGATGAGAAGTGTCAATGTTAGAAGAGTATAAAAGAGGAAATAGATCAACAAAAATACTCAGAAAGGTAGATGTGATAAAAGTAACAGATCAAAGCAGAACAGATCAGGATCAATCATGCACTATCGCAAATAATAAACTAAAAATGTCAGCATATGCAGAAAAACTAAGAAGATATGCAGTTAAAAATTAAAGGAAAAGTACAAAATAAGCAATTTATTGATGACCCAAAAAAGTTTTACAAAGAATTGGAAAACCGGTAAAAATAATTAAAACACCACAGAAAAAAGATTAAATAGATACATTTTGGAGAA
This sequence comes from Protopterus annectens, assembly GCF_019279795.1. Lineage (NCBI taxonomy): Eukaryota > Metazoa > Chordata > Ceratodontiformes > Protopteridae > Protopterus > Protopterus annectens. Next base: position 508,218,755 of record NC_056739.1, read on the forward strand.
ATATCTATGAAGATTCTGTGGAACATGACAAAAATGCTAACTGGATCGAAGAAGTAAAAGAAAGAATAAGACATTCAACTGTACAGGATATGAAATGGGATGAAGTAACAGTCAGATAGACTGAAACAAAATTAAGAAAGCACCTAATTGGAAAACCCCCAGGCCAGATGCAGTACCTAACTTCTGGCTAAAAGTATTAACATCTTTACATGAATATTTAGCCATGAGAAAGAACTATTTATATGAGCACTCTGAACAGACACCAGCCTGGTTAACAACGGGAAAAACAATACATCTACTTAAGAGAGATCCCTCAAGATATAAAACTATAGACCAAACAACTTTCGACAACATATAAACTACACACTGGAACTGAAGCCAAGAGTTTATAGTCATTTAGAAGAAAACTCAATCATGGCAACAGAACAAAAGGGTAAAGAAAGTCATATGTAACAAAGGATTATTTGCTGTTAAATAAAGTCGTAACAGAGAACTGTAAAAAGGGAAAAAATCTATAGGGACATTAGTCTAGTAATCTCCTATGAAGATATGAATCAGTACACATATCTGTCATGTATACCCATAGACGTGTGACACACACACACACACACACACACACACACACACACACACACACACACACACACACACATGCACACACACACACATGCACGCACATGTACACACACACAGACACACACACAGACAGACACACACACGCACACACACAGACACACACACACACACACACACACACACACACACACACACACACACACACACACACACACACACACACAGTAAATGGTGAGGTCAAAGTGAAATAGCTTAAAATTCAATTCATTGTATGCAAACATCACGGGACTACAAAACTGATGTTTAGTTTAGCAAGGGTGGGGTCTTAAGGTAGTAGATAACACATTTGCCTGAAGCTAACAAAGCAAATATCTATCAGGAGATGCCAAAGAAAGGCAGGAATCCCTGGAATGTAGTATGAGCAAAAAGCAGTGATCCCTAGAATGTAGTATGAGCAAAACCAGCACTTCCATCTCCATAACCTGTTCTGTTATTTCAGACACAGTAGCTCCCTACATTCCAAATGTCTTCACCACAAACCCGTAATAATGCACATCATCATTAACCCCCTTCACACATTTTTCTACGTGGGGTCAGAGTGTCATGTGAACTATCGCAACCTCTTTTGATTCAATACTAGTGTACTATCTTCTTTGAGAGTAATGCCTAAGTGTTGTGGGTCTTCTCTTACATAATCCATCCCTCTCTTTGCTGGGTGTCCTCATTTCTTCTTCCCTGTTTCTCCCAAAGCCTCATCACCAAATCAACTGTTTTCCTGAATATGTGTCTGAAACACTGTAATCTGTTTTGACCTTCTTTGGAATTGAAGCTAGTTTGGCTTCTGCAATGATGTCATTTTATTCATGCATCCCACAGTGTGTATCCAACCATTCTCACATCATCTCCATCACTTCTACCTTCCTCAACTGCTCAGCCTTCACTGCCCAGGTTTCTGTACCATAAAGAAGTATTGGTCATAATGTGGGTTTGAACACCTTATTTTTCAGCTTCTTTAACATTATTCTGCCATGCACTACCCACTCACACTATGTGCCATTTGGCTGCAGCCCCCTCTGATTCTAGCTTTGATCTCCCCATTCAGACTTGCCTTCTCCTCAACCACAACTCCTAGATACTTGAAACAGTTATCTGTTGTGCCATCTTCCCTTCAGTCTCAGTTTTCTGCTTCTTCTGATTTCTCCATTTGCTGCTATGACAACTGTCTTGTCTGAATTCAGTTTCATTCTATGTGACTTAAGGTTTGTATTCATACCCCAATCATTTGCTGAACTTCTTGCTCACAGTCTGCTTGTAATGCCACATTGTCTGCGTACATCAGCTTTGTTGACCTGTCCCCTCCAACCAGTTTGCTAATATAGTCTATCACCGGTATAAAAAACAGTGAGCTCAGAGCTGAGCCTTGCTGCACACACAACCCTATGTGGGACTCCTCTGCAGGTCTGAATACTGTTAGTACTTGTGCAATTGGGTCCTTGTACATAGTTTGTACTAATTCTATCAGTGTTTCAGGCACTTCATTACATTGCAGGACTGCCTAAGTCAGCTTTGTCATACTCTTTATCCAAGTCTGGGAATGTTCATTTGGACTCCTTCCTTTGTCTATCAGTCATCCTTTCCTGCACTTTCTTGAAGTGTGACAGGAGTTTGCTTCCTCTATACTGCCTGCAGTTGTGAATAAAGTCTTTCGGCTTTCCCCAGTTAGGGGTCGCCACAGCAGAGCTCCAGTCTCCTCATGATTTTCAGTAGATTATTACGATACCGAGTTGCCAGTTTGGTGCCCAACCTTCAAAGAAGGCACGCCCATTCATGCTCGCAGCTACCTGCATGTCTTTAGCATCACTTGATCACGGGGAGGACATACAAACTCCACACAGAAGGCGTTCCACCCGAGAATCGAATGGGAGAACCTCTTGCTGTGAGGCGACAATGCTAATCACTGCACCACCGCAGCCGTTAATGTGTAAGGTAATGAAAAAAAAAAGGGCCAAGAACATCAGGGAACTTGATGTGAGATGATATAACAAAGGACACGGTAGCAAAATTACAATCTCTTGCATCACCATACGTGTTTAGACTCCAGTTATATCCACAATAATCTATAAATTACAGCAATTTGGTTGAGCTCCACATACAAATTGCACAAAAACAAGAAATCAATCAGCATTTCAGTCTTCCACTGCACAGGCTGATTGTGATTGCAAGTTGTCTGTATCATGCAAATCAAGTGTTTTTTTTTTCCAATAAAATGTTATTGTTTTATATATACATATACATACTAAGTAAGCTATGATAATGAACTGAACAGTAAAACATGCATTGAAAATGAAATCTAAGGAGCAATCAACAAAGACAAACACAATTAGAATCTTAACTCAACTTCCTTTGTATACAATGTACATAAGTGCCACTGACACACATGAATGTTCAAAACTATCCAAAGGTCTTAGTCTGCAATGACTGTATGAAAGAAAGAAAGGTGTTAATAGAATAGTGTAGTAACTTCCTGGGCTATGTTTGAATAATTCATGAATTACTTGTTTAATTGTTTTCAAACATTAGTCTAATCATCTAGAATGTGGTCGAATAAAGTTTTCCAACATTTCTGATAATAGGTTTGTTTGTTTACACTTCTTATAATAAGTTTTTGAGAGGATAAATATTTGGTTGCCATGGTTCTAAATCCTTCCCATAATAATTTGGTGTGATCTAGTCAGTTTTTTTATGTAAAGCTTTATTAATGAACAAAGACTAATTAAGATGTCAAATTTTAGCTTCGTAAATTTAATGTCAGTGATATGCAGGACAGCCATTTCCCAAGAAAGGGTCAACATATGGTAGCCCATTTTTTTCTAGTCATATTTTAAGAGAGCACCAAAACTTATGAAAGTATCTACAGAACCATAAAATATGTAAGATATCAGCCTGTGGAAATGACCAACATAGACAAGCTGGAGAGACATTGGGATTGAACTTGTTTAATATGGATGGGGTACATTAAATATTGTTGCTGATCATTAACTGAGTATATACTAGCTTTTTGAATGGAGACAGTTGATGGTGGATTTGATTGCTCCAGGTTTCTGTTTTTCTGTAAGTATGATTCCCTGTTGATTCCAATATTTTGAGTATAAATATAGTGATTCATATTTAATGATAGTGATCGATTTGCAGGTAGATGATAACATATTTTTCCTACAGGATAAAATTTTAATAATTGCCACTACTCTATTTAGATCAGATCCATTGATAGCTAGGTTTCTGGTCCTACTTGCGATAATTTCCCCAATCTGTCTTAGAATAATAGTGTATTTGTTGTTTACTCCCAATATTATTCTTAATTCTTGCAACATTTTGTCTTTGTGTTTATGTATATCCCATAGTGAGCAATAGTTTAATCAAGGCTAGTCCATGAGATTTAACATTTTGTTGTTCATTTTAATGTTTGGATTTAGATGAATCTGTTGTAGGAGAAATAAAACCTTGTCCAGGTTTAGAGATTTTAACAGTTCTTAAAATATTTTAATTTTATGTTTTAGGATATTGTTTATCCTGATATTTCTATAGGGGAGGGCTTTGGGGTTAATGCCCATGTTGAATATATGGCAGTGCCACATCTTAACCCATGCAGGAGCCCAAGGTTCTTTATCAGGGTAATAATTTGATATTTTGAAAATTCTCTTAGTGGAAATTATCTTGTAGTAGAGCTGAAAATCTGGTAGACCTAAACCTCCTTTATCTGTAGGATATATTAATCTTAAATAGCTTATTCTAACCGCTTTAGGGAACCAAACAAATCTGCTGAGTTCTTTATTAATTCTGAGAAAGAGAGAGTTAGGAATACTGGCAACAGATGCATTAAGATGATACTGGAGCTTTGGAAGAATATTCTTCTTATTGATAGCTGCTCTGGATAGCATATTTCAGGTGTTGCCATCTATGTAAGTCCTGAGTGATATAAGACCAAGATTTGTGAAGATTTTCCTGTAGGATAGATGTGTGATCATGATCATATGATATCCCTAGATATTTGAAGGAGCAGATCATGTTGAAAGGGGAGTTCAAGAAGTGTCTTTCTTTATGGTTTATGGGGTTGATAGGAAAATATGGGATTTCTTTTGATTGATTTTATAGTCAGATACTAATGAATATGTATTTATTGATTAAACTATTTTTTCCAAGTCCGTGTTAGGGTGTTCAAAGTATATATTTAAATTGCCGCAAAGGTGGATAGAGATATCCTAGTGTTTAGGATTCTAGGGATTGAGTGGAAAGTATTTTGTGAGATATACAAAAAGAGGGGTTCAATGTAAAGATTAAAGACAAGGGAGAAAGTGGGCAGCCTTGTCTTGTTCCATTAGAGATTTTTTATAGAGGTTGATAGCATTTTGCTGATATAGAGGTACATTTGTGAGCTGTTGTATAATATTTTTATCAGGTTAATGAACTCTTTGGGGATATTCAAGTGGGATAGGGCTGCAAATAAAAACCTCCAGTTAACTCTGTCAAAAGCTTTACATGCATCTAAAGTCAATGCGTATCTTGGATTTCTATCCCTCTTGGTAAGATGCATTATGGACTCTAGGGTTCATGTATTGTCCCACGTATGCCTATTACACATAAAACCAGATTGTTCAGGGGATAGTAAAAAGGGTATCACTTTTTAATTCTTTCTGCAAGTTGTGAGGATAGAATTTTTATGTCTACGTTAATCAAGGAAATAGGTCTATAGTTATGTGGGCTTGATTTTTCTGTTATTCTTTGGGATAAAAATTGCTTTGGAACTGTTTAGGTACAGATCAGATATGCCATTTAACTTAATGAAATTGTAAACTTTTAAGAGAATTGATGACAGTTTTTTGTTAAAGGATTGTAGAAATCCGGTGTGAATCCATCTGGACCTGGGGCTTTCCCTATTTTTAATTTCCCGATGACCTCTATTATTTCCTGCTGGCTTAGTGGGGCATTAAGGAGCACTTTTTGGCTTTCATTTAATTTAGGGAACATGAGTTTATCTAAGAAGCCTTCAATCTCATGACTAGGAATTTGTTGTGTGTTCATCCCATAGATCTCTGAGTATAATTGGTGAAATAACTTGATTATTTGTAGGTCTGTTTTATATATTTTGTCTTGGTAGTGAAGTAAGGTTATCCTAGAGGCCTCTTGCTTATTTTCTATTATTCTGGCTAGGGGTCTAGATGGGGTTTGTGTCCATTCATAGTATTTAGCTATAAAGCTTAGTTCCTGTAATGAATAGCTAGTATGATGTAGATCAGATAGTTAATTTGTGTTTTGATAATTACTTTTTCTAGGTCAGGGCATTGGTTCTCCTGGTATTTTTTGTCCAGTTCTTTGAGTTCAGTAATTAATCTATTTTCCTTTTCTTGCCCTAGTTTCTTAAAATAAGAAACTTGGAGTTAGAATCCCTCTGATTTTCATTTTACAGGCAGCCCATTGGATATCATATGGAATATCAGAAATCTCCATGTTTCATCCAACTCTGGTATGGTCCCTAAGATCCCTTGTACTACTTCAGGTTTATACAATAGATTATTGTTTAGCGACCAGTTGGATCCAATTGCCCTAGCTGCTGACTTGTTTGTCATATTTAGTTTCAAGGTGATTTGTTAGTGGTCTGATAGGGATCTAGATTCAGCTGAGTATTTTATTTCCCCTCTTTTAAATATTTCTGAGATTTAAAAAAGGTCCAGACGTGACCAGGAGTTATGACATATAATATGTGTATATATTACTTTTTTGGATATCGTCTCCAAAAGAGATAGGGTCAAGGAGAGTAAAGTCAGAGATGAGTTCGGCCAGTGAGTGTGACACTTGAAAGTTATACGAGTTTGAGTTACTTGCACGGTCCGAGCACAGGTCTATGACTATGTTCCAGTCTCCTCCTATTATGTGATAGTAGTTTGGGAATCTTGCTAATATATTATAGATTTCTAAAATGAAATCTTGATGTCTTGTACATGGGGCCATGCACATTTAGAAAAAGGGTGAATTTGTTGAATACTGGACTTTGAGCTGTGAAATAGCACCAGCTACCATTTAGGTCAGCTTCCTGATCCAGAGTTGGGTCCTGGAATGTTTTTTTTTATTATGATTACTACTCCTTTGGAGTTAATGCTATCTCCCGATGCAATGATATATTTAACCCATTTCCTATTTGACTCACTCTTCCATTCATCTCTAAACATATGTGTTTCTTATATGAAAAATACATTAGCCTCTGATTTTAGAAGAAGATGCATCAGTAGCTTTTTTTTTGTTCTTAACATGCAATCATCTCATGCTCCATGAATCTAACATCCACATTCTGTTCAGTTAGAGATGTAGTTCAAGTGTTGTTCTACTATCGATGTTTTACATATTAAAATCATTAGTCCCATGTATCTTTCCATGTAAATTTTGAGTCTTCCCAGTTAGTAGCACTTGTCTCTTTCAAATCAAACCCTGCATCTATTCACACAGCCACTATATTTGATAGCATTTGGAGAAGTAAGGTTACAGAGTAGACGAAACTTATAGCATATGATTTCAAAATAAATGTGTAACCTGAAATCAGTGAGTTACATAACCATTTTAAGTCCCCAAAATATTTACAACTAATATACAAAACTGTTGTAACCCCAAGATAAGCCATCCTAAACCCTACTTAAGAAATCCACACAGCTCCTGTTTGTGTGTATTGCCCACTGGAATTGGTAGGGTGGAACCCTGACAGTTTCTTATGCAATAATGCATGTGCAATTGACATTTCCTGTTATGCCTAGATATTGATCTGTAGGATAAGTGTTGTAGGGGGAAACAAAGAACCTGCTGTTTCAGCTTAGGCTTTGCCATTGAGAATAAAAGCTGAAGTGGAATGAGATCTAGTGGATATAATCTCCCCATTTGACTGTATTAGTTTCTGAGTTATGGGTGAGCTTAAAGCATTGCTTATACTCAAGAATTTAACCAAGGATGGCTAATCTGTAGTATGATCGAGTCCATCATCCTATATGAAAAAGTTCCATACACTACAGAGTCCTATTTGGTTATTCTTGCATATCTAAATTAGTGGGAGGGAATAAGCAGATCAAACTAATATAATTTAGATGAGAGTACCCTCCCTAGGGATTGGTGGAGGCTGGAGAAAAAAGACTGAGACAAGAGTTCAACAATTAGAACATGAGCATAATTTGATTTTCTGTCACTTGATGACCAAGTGCAGCACCTTTTTCATTAGAGTTACCAATAAAGCATTACAATAATTTTACAACATCTTATTTGCTGCCTCTGAACAAGTTGGCATAAATCTGGATGCCTACACCAAACTAAAACATTCACAGTTACCTTGACTTATGCAATTGTATCAATTGTATGCAAATCTTATGTAGTTATAGTCAGTTCACTATGTAGAATTTCTTATTTAACTCTTAATATTTACCAATACAAACTATAAAAGCATCAAGCTCAAGCCTTCTAGCTAAACTTAGAATACTAAGTCACAAACAACTTAAGAAACAGAACTATATACAGAATAGTCCAAGTCTTTTATCTTTTAATTTCACGTAGCCCATCACAGACACCTCCAGAGCAATATAAAGCTTTCTAGGAAAATACCAGATGAATAAGTGATGTGAAGAATAACTCTTACAGAAGCTATATCCAAGTAGACCATGTCGATGTCCATGTAGACTACCTAGAAGATGTATTTTATGAGGTAAACATTGTCACTTCTCTTATTACATGATGGTTTCCACACATCTTTCCTAGAACTCTAGCTTAAAGGTTAATTAGTAGAAGCTAGGTAGTTAAATGATGCAAACTTTTGAGACATGACCCATTTTTATCTAGTGCTAGCATAGTGACTAGCACTCATTTGTCACGTGACTCAGTTTAGGATAATGAAGTAACCTACAGACATGAAACTTTACGCAGCCTGCAGATGTTCAAGAATACAATATAGAGGTGAAGCGTGTTAGCCAGAATGCTGTCAGAAACTGCACCTGCAGTTGTTTGGAAATGATGTTGAGCTGTACTGCAGATTCGTTTTCATTAGTACAGCTACTGGAGCTTTAGAATTATTCATGCTGACAGGTTTGTGGCTGAGTGGAACACAATATGGTATTATTTTCCTCGGCAGTGAAAAACATGTGTTCTCTGAATTAGTTGTCTATGTTAGCAGTACACAGCAATTTGAAGATAAGCATCATATGTCTTTGCGATGCAATCTATATCTGTCTCTTAACCCAACAAGCCTCAGGACATAAAGCTAAGGCCTTTAAAGCTTTACTTTCTTCAGTGTTAAGAGGTAACATTTATCAGACTCACAAAGCTTGTAAAAGTACACTATAAAAGTACACTGTAGTACAGCATGGTGTTTACAAATCCAAAATATCTCTGTCCTCTTAATTTTATAAAGAAAACAGCAGGGAAAATATCAAGGCACTTTATTCTAGGGTTTTTAGCAGATATTGCAGTGTTTGCAAATAAATCAATTTAACATTACCCCTTGCTGCTCTTAAATGATGTCTGTAACAATGCTATCAGTCCATATTTTAGAAGGAGCACTTACTCCTAAAAGAGATTTTGTAGGTGAACTGGTGACCCTTAACATTATCTGTAGTGCTATCTGTGAGTGCGTATCCTGTAATGAACTGGCATCCTCTATAAAATTATTTATCAGCCTTTTTGTCTGTTGAGTACCAGGAAAGGCTTGTCACCCCAGTCCCTTGAACAAGATAAAGCAAATTTCAGATAAATGAATAAACTAACAGCAAGGGTTTTTCCAGGATAATAACAACCGTGGATTCATACACTTCCACACACCTCTATAATTATCAAAGCAGTGGAAGTGATGTCAGATAAAAGGTCTAGGAAGAAGTGCCTAGGCAGACCACATTAACCTGCACATGGTGTTTCTGTTTTACAGTTCCAGGAAGAGACAAAGTGTGAAAATAGGTTGTCTTTGCAATGAGAAACTAAAGAGAAAAAACAGGTGCCAAATAATTAATTATACTGTATATTTCTTAATAAATATTTTTTGTTATCTATCTATAATGTATATCGTAAGTACAAAATAAACTGTTTTAGCACCACAGGTTTGACTGTGGTTTATAAAATAAACTTTAGCCTTGAGAATTTTATGTATTATATCATGATGAGGAGCGGTTATGTTAAAATTTAAGGAAACACTAACACTCACAGGGCAGGATTCAGGAAGCCTCCGTGTAAGAGTTATAACTCTTACACGGAGGCTAGGGTTAAACAGAGTGATGTCAGCATGCTCTGCATATTCATGAGAGCATGCTGAATCACACCTAAGGCTAACACGGTCCATGTAAGACAGTAGGGGGCGTGTCCGTAGGCCGAGCCCTGTAAGCGGACACGCCCCAAGAAGAGTAAAAGTGCCCAAAGTAAACACCCACGACAGAGTCCATGGAAATGTGAATAAACACAACACAACACATGCCCCCACAGACTATGAACAGAAAATATATAAATGAACATGTTATCATTTTTTTTTTAAATCGTAAAGATGTTTGCCCGTGAGTGCGCTCATTTGCGCGGGTGTGCCCATAGCGCAGCTACAGTTAGCAGTCAGTGGGAAAGCATATAAGAACTAAATATGGAAAATAAGCCGAAAAGCAATAGTGTAGTGGTAGAGATGGTGGCTGAAGAGCAGGCAATCATGGTTTGAGCCCCCACAACACCAATTCTTATCTTAGCAAAATAAGCATGAAACAAGTCCCTGACAAACATGTACACATATAAAATCACATTTTATGTAAAATGTAATGAAATAGTCCATTTATTTTGAAGAAATGTGAGGTAACAAAACAATAAAAAATGTCAGATGTGCCTATAGCTGAGCCACAGTTTAACAGGGTGAGTGCATCTGTTTGTACGTGAGCAGTGGTTTACCTGGTGCAAAATGAGTGCCCGTAGCTGAGCAGTGGTTTAACAGGTGCATATTGAATGCCTGTAGGTGAGCAGTAGTTTAACACGCTGAAACTGTGTGACCCCATCTGAGCTGAGTGTGATATGCGTGCTGACAGCCAAATGAGGAGTAAGCCAGTGCACCCCGTTTGCACGGAGCTGCACACCGCGCCAAGCTAACCGACAGGCAACGTTGAGCAAGCGGTAACAAAACTGCCTTTACACAGACACACCCCCTAGCCCGTCTAGACAGTCATAAAATATAAAAAGCAGTGGCCAGGATCGAACCCAGGCTACCATGCACCATAGTCAAGGCACTGAACCACTAAGCCATGACAGCTGTATTCTGAAATGCAGTAATAGCAAATATATAGGAATGAATAGAAAGTGGAGCATGACAAAGCAGGTTTTGTGAAGTGGATACAATTCCAAAATGGCCAATCACAGATAAGTGCAGGAAAAATGGCATATATAATCCCCATAGGCGGGAATACACAGCATAAACGATTGTAGAACTGACTTGCAGCCAGAATGTCAGGTGTAGGTGAGGGTAGTTGCTTTCGAGCACAGAGGTGGGGTGTTGAGGAGTCCAGATACATGGCCTGGCTCCTAGTCCTCAATCATGAGGCCCAACTCTAGCAGGGCCAGGTCCTGTGGGGAGCATATAGGGCAGAGGCGTGGGACCGGTTGGCTCATGATCTCACCAGTGCCACAGGGATTCCAAGGACTGGTGAGCAGGTCCGTCACCACCATGCAGACCTGAAGAGACGCAAGCAGGACCAATTGAACCTTTGGATCCAGGAGGCCCGGCAAATGCCCAACGCCCCACTACTGATTAAGTTACATTTAATTATGTATGTAAGAAATTAAATTAGCTGATATTATGGATGTGTATTCCAATATTACTTCATTTATATTACAGCTGCAGGTGTCCGTTCTGCGAACCGCAGAGCCTATGGTGATAGGCTGGTGCGGTTGCGCCACCAGGCAGGTCAGTAATCCACTCCCAGTAACTGTAAAGAAATATCAAAGTATGACAGTTAGCAAAAGAGTGCAGTGTAGTCACTAAGTAATAAAATGTGCAAGTAACAGTGTAAAAGTGTTTTCAAGTATTGCTTGATTACAAAAGTGTGTTGCAGTCTGTAATCCAAACAGAAAAATGAAAATATCTCAAATAAAGTCTGAAATAAAGATGCCCCACCTGTAATATAATAGTGCATAACCTGCAGCAGGCTGAAAAGTACAGCTGCAGAAGATGAGCAAATCACATGTGTGAAATATATAGCTGTTGAAATACTGAAACATGACAGAAATGAGACTGCTGGAAAGGATTGTAATAACTACAGGTAAAACATGTCAATAAAGCCTAGAAGTAAGTACCATCCTGAATAGTAAAATGAAAACAAGTGAGAGGGTGTGAGAAAGAGTTATGAATCCACCAATAAAGTAGTAAAACCCCCCGAATAAAGTATACTGCAGTCAGTACAGAATGAAATGAATGTGACAAGTAGAACCAAACTGCAAAATGTGTCCAAAGTGTTGCTGCAGCTGGAATGTGTATCCCAAAATCTGGATATGTTGCTCTCAGTCTGCAATATGCAGATAGTGATTGTCTGAAATATCAAACATCCACAGTTGTCTATAGCTATATAAAGCAAATGTAGCAGGATGATGTAGCTGAACAAAGCCAGACATGAATGTGTATGAATAACAATAAAATTTATATTGATGTAGCAGTAACAGTCCTATCACCAAAGTGAAGTAGTTATCATATAGGAAACTGTAGTTAGAACAGTAGTGTGTATATATCTGTAGCTATTAGAAATGTACAGCATATATATTGGAATTCAAAGGTGTTAATAATATTTTCTTCACCCCACCCTATAACCGGATCCCCTACACTTCACCGACATGCCACAACGCCGACACACAAATCACCGACACCAAAAGACCGACAACACAGATGACCGACAAGGTGAAAACCCGACGGACTTGGTAAGTGTGCGATAGAGTGAGGGATTTAGTGTTTGGGAGCGGACAGGTAAGTGTGCGATAGTGAGGGACTGTAGTTTTAGGGGCGGGTTAAGTGAGTTAGGGTTAGGGTGCGGGTAGGGTAAGTGTGCGATAGTGATGGACTATATGTTGAAGGGTGGGTTAAGTGTGTTAGGATTAGGGTGCAGGTAGGGTGTGTGTGCGATAGTGACGGACTGTAGGTGTAGGGGTGGGTTAAGTGAGTTAGGGTTAGGGTGCAGGTAGGGTAAGTGTGCGATTGTGTTGGACCTTAGGGTTAGGGTTTGGGTTAAGGTTAGTGCATGTATGGTTATGTGTATTGTCGGTATTGTGTGTTGTCGGTCTTTTGGTGTCGGTGATTTGTGTGTCGGCGTTGTGGCGTGTCGGTGAAGTGTAGGGGATCCCTATAACCACATATAATCCATTCCATGCAAAATCGGTATGTGCAATCACAATTAACACCCCTGGACATTTGTCCTTATGGGTCATAAATATTTGCATATCCGTTGATGCATCTGCCCTGTTCATACATCCAAACCTGATGGCCTGTTGCCATCAATCAACCCTGCATGTTGTTGGACTGTGTATTGCTGTTCAATTTATGCATGTGTTATGCTCGCTGTTCAATGGTGTGAATATCTGGGTGTTTGGTTAATGGGAATACTAATGCATGCTGTTACAACTAATTGCGAATGGTATTGTATGTTACTAACCCAAACTGTCATGACATAATGCAAAACATAGGATGACAGGGAAGGCGGGTTCCAGCGAACCCACCTCTCCCATCTCAGCTGGCGAGTGTACCTGGCACTAGTGCCCAGTCTGGACCCTCCTCCGGTGGCCCTGTGCCACCTGCAGGTGGAAGCACTGCAGGGGATGGGGCCCGTCCCCCCTCTGCAAGCGTGGCAGGAGGAGAACCACCACTCACCCTCCGTAGCGTCCGGACTGTGGTGTGTAGGGAGATCCGGGACTCTGTTCTTGAGCCCCTATGCCAGCTTGAGGCACAGGTGGCACAACTTACGGGCATGTCTGTTGCCCAGCCTACACAGCCCCCAGCACAGCCCCATCCTGGGCAGTGGAGGAACAGTGGCAACTGCCCATGGGTGGGGATATCAGTTCCACTGTTGCCATCTGTGGGCTCATGGGCTCTGGATATCCAAACCTCCGTCCCCGTCAATTGTGTAACTCCCCCACACGTGTCATACACCGCCCCTGTATGCGTCTTGTTTGTCTTGTCTGTTGACCTAGCCAACCTACCTCCCCAGCTATACCGACTTCCTTCACCTGACATACCACTCTCACCTGAAAAAAAAAAAAAAGGGCACTCTGTACCCACAAAAAAATTACGCCCCATACATAGCTGCCCATTCCGGACACATGTCTGCTGGACATGGAAACTATCAATTACAATTGGATGTACAACAAGTATTATTATTGTCCTGACACCTCTCTCAGGGGTGGAAGGCTTCAAATGTCACACCAAATTACATACATATGCACAGATGTTGCTGATGAAGAAATGGGCAGCTATGGGCCTTACCTACATCCCTCCTGCAAATCCCAAGCTTGTTTCCCTACTGTCTTACCCTCTTTGTGACCCCCTTTTCACCACTTTCCTGTCTCCCCATTTTCATTTCTTTCAAAGAAAATAGCGTGGGTGTGCACACGAGTAAGCATTTTTGAGCGGTTGTAAGCGGGTGTGCGCGTGTGTGCGCAGAGCTAAACACCAGTGCGCATGCGCGAGTTCCGCGCAAACCAGCGCTTACCCGGTTACAACTGCTTAAAAGTGCCTTAGTCACTCTGATTGACAGGTCCTTTAGTCAGTTCAAAAGCAAAATAAAATCCCACTGTCAGTCCCGAACCCAGGACCTTGGAAACAGTAGTCTGTATGACCTACCACTAAACCATGACTCTTATACAAGAACATTGTGCTAAAATAAATATATCATGTAATAGTAGGAATGAATGTAAAGGGAATATAGGATGTGTAGTACACAAAGCATGTCATTTAGAATTACTGTCAAAAATAGTGGATTTCCATAATAGTAGTGTGTGAACAGAAACAGCCATGCTAGTTGGTAGCTAGTAGGTAATAATGTCAGTTAATGTACATATATAAATGTATGTATATTTACATATATATATATATATATATATATATATATATATATATATATATATATATAGTTGTAGGTGTCATTGTGCATACACACTCACTACAGGGAACAGGAGAGAGGAATGGAGAAATGTGAATCTACAACACAGCCTGAATAATGAGAGAGATACTAACCTTTACACTCACAGAACAGTGTCCACAGCATACCAGCATGGTCCCCGCCCTTACAATCTGAAAGGGCAACGCCTATCTCACATACCCTTTTATAGCACTGTCCTGAAATCACAGTGAGAACTGCAATCAGTACACAACTGGCTGCAAGCAATTAGCAAATGCTGGCTTACAATTGGTGCAGAGGCCATCACATGGACCTATGCAGATACCTACAAAAGCATCCTGTACTAACACTCCACACATGCAATACGTTCATTGCACTGTCTGGAAGCAGACAGAGGGAGAGAGACAGACAGAGACAGAGAGAGAGAGTGAGATAAAAAAAAATACACATGCTACACACTGAGTCTAAGCTGTCAGCAGTGACAGTAGCAAGCCATGCCAGCAGCAGCAGGAAGCTGAAGTAGTGGTAACGCAACCAGCTGCGACAAACACAGGTAATGTAAAGTAGCAGGTTAATAATCTGCATACTGTGAACCCTCCAAATGTGTCATAGGTCTGTATCTATAGGTATGTTCATGTGATATGTTGTGTGTACGTAGTCCCACCAAAAGGGGATGACTATACATTACATGTCAGTCAGTGTTAGGCCATGATCCTGGCAGCAGTTGTCTGTGCGTTGCCCTCAGCAATGGTTGTAGTGACTGTTTTGAAAGGTCAGCCAGGTTTAAAAGGCAGGATCAGCCTATCACAAAGGCAAACTGGCCGGGAACAAGTGTCTGCAGGTACCCAATATCGCTGTATATGCGTCCCATACTGAATAATTCCATAGCTTAGCAGACCAGGCCGGTTATGCTTATGATGTGGTAGTTCCCAGGGTCAGTAGAGGTGCCTCCTTAGTGGTGTGGGACCACTGTTGCTGTATGCCAGTGTCCAGGTACATATCCTGTAGTACGGCCAAGGTTAAATATCAGTCTTATATGCTGTTGTATGTCCTCTTGGAGTGCATGTAGCACACATCCAGGGATACCATCAGGTCACAGTGATGCTGTGTGTTCTGCTTTGCTGAGGGTGGCCCTCACCTGGACATGTGAGATGATAGGGAGGTTACATACACCTGTGATAAGTATTTCAACTTGTGGGGGAGAAGGAGGGGGGATACGTGCAGCGAACCTGTCTGCAAGAATGTTGCCAATATCTGTGTGTTAGGTGAATGTTAAGTAGGTGTGTATTAACTCAGAGCATATCTGAGGCATTTGGTCCATATGTGTAACATAACTGAAGAAGGCCTTGTGGTTATCTATAGTGTTTGTGGCCATTTCCCTCCCAGAGTAGGCTGTGGCCGTTGTTATGAGAGACAGTAGCGTATTACCAGTGCTGACCACAGATGCCTTCCCTTAATGTGAATCTGCTCTGACCTGCAGTAGCCTCCTGCTATTGTTATACAATCTGCCTCTGGCTGGGGTCCACCAGACAGGATGCCTAACCTTTGTGCATAGGGTCTGGGTTAGACATGTGTATGCAAGTTCCATGCAATCTGTGGGATGTCCGTGGTAAGCATTCGCAAAGGGGTCAGCAGTGTGGGTTGTGGCTTCCATTGGCCCAGTGGGCTGCATGGATACCATTTCAGTCCTAACAAGTGAATAACTGTCTAATCACATATCAAAGTAGTCTACTGTGCCAGTGGTGGTGGTGGGATATGTATATCCAGGCTGAGTAACTTGTGTCCACATCACACTAGTGGATGGCATTCCACATACAGCACCTTGGTATGAACCCCCAGAGTGAGGTTGTGCATTGGACCTGTCGCAGTGTGCTGACTGATGGGGCATGCTACTATGTTGTATGGAATGTGGCAGGTATTGTTGCACATGTGTTGGCTGAGCACTGATATCTGGCCATGTACTTGTGTATCCACCACGAGACACACACATGCAACATATGGGAGTAGTAGTATATCACTACACTTGAGTATCATGCATAGTATGCGTGCCATATATTGCTGACATAGTCTGCTGATATCCTGTTTGTGTTCTCTTCCAGGGAGATGGCACGTCAGCGTAATCCCACCTACTCTGCAGTGGAAGATGAGGAGATACACCAGAGCCTGGTGCGGGAGTATGACATACTGTTTTCCCGCACCAGCCAGAATCAGCAGAGGAGGGCTGCACTGTGGCAAGACCTTGTCCGTAGGGTAAATGACATTGGCACGCATAATAGGACATATGAGCAGGTACGACATCGCTGCAGTGATTTAATCAGAAATGTCTGTCGGATATCCACAGGCAACAGGTTGCCACAGGAGGTGGGGTGGCCACACATCCCCCCTCACCAGACTGGAGGGGCTACTCCTAAGTGTTGTGGCTCCAGCCTCGGAACAGCAACAGCAATACACCTGCATCATGATGGAGGCTGGATCCACACAGCAGCACGACATGGAGTGTGCAGGTAATATGCCATATGTACACTTGACTGTTCTGTACACTGTTAGTTTATGCACATGTAAGGTATGTCCATGGTATGTAGCTGTCAACATAGTATGTAATTGTGCATGTGTGATATTGGCAATATCAGCAGCTGACGTGTGAAAGGCAACTGGTGTACTACTGCACTGTATCATATGCAGTATCAATGGTACAGTTGTGGCCACTGACATTAATCTCCTCATTTCTGCAGGTCCCTCTGGGGTTACAACAAGGCAGGCCATCCATGCTGGTGAGTGTGTTTAACAATACCTATAACAGACCTGATAGTGCTAGTAACAC
Organism: Protopterus annectens; assembly: GCF_019279795.1. Taxonomy (NCBI): domain Eukaryota; kingdom Metazoa; phylum Chordata; order Ceratodontiformes; family Protopteridae; genus Protopterus; species Protopterus annectens. The sequence continues at coordinate 508,236,287 of NC_056739.1, forward strand.
CAGTGTAACTCAGTAGTGCTCTGTGTGTATACTGCGGGGTGTGCATATGTGCAGGTGTGATTGTGTGCCTGTGTCCACATGCGCATGTGTGCATGTGTGCATGTGTGCATGTGTCCACGTGTGCATGTGTGCATGTGTGCCTGTGTCCACGTGTGCATGTGTGCATGTGTCCATGTGTGCATGTGTGCATGTGTGCATAAGTGCATCACTGGTAACATTGTGTGGACACTGTAAACTGTGTTTCCTGTCTTCCTCCCACAGGTTCTGGTGCTGCTCTGGTGTCCTGCAGCAGGGAACCTGAATCTGGTGCCACAGGTACTGGTAATGATGATATCTGTGTAATGGTACAGGAAGGTGTGTCAGGGTCCGCCATTGGTCAACCAATTGACAGTACACAGCTGTCAACCCCATCATTGCGCACAGTCATCCTGCCAGTACATCCTTTGTCACCATTGTCCCTAGGTGATGGACAGGATACAGTGGGCATTGACCAGGGCAATGTGGTATCTGTGGCACATGCTTCCCCACACAGCAGCCATCGGCAGGGTCCTGTGATGGTACCAAACAGACAGTTGCTCATGGGTTCTTGTGGGAGCATCCATGGGCGTACTGCCTCTGGCAGACGTACCCAAAGAGGTCTGTCAACCTCAGCTATATTTCGGGCTGTCATGCAAGCACAGTCACGTATGGAAAGGTACACCAGACAGGGTCTGAGGGAGCTGAGAGCATGTCGCACAGCCATGACTGACAGTATGCGTGACATCGCGAATGCTATCCGTAATTTCACCGATGTCATAGACAGATGTTGTGGGGACATATTACAGCAGTTCCACAACCAAATGTCCATGAGCCAGGGCAATGGTGGGTGGTTGCGGCGTCGACGTGGCTGTATGCCAGCAACAGTAGCAGCTGGCAGTCGGCGCGGACGACAACAGGCCCGCGCACGCCCCCATTGTGCCAGCAGCAGCCCCAGCAATGCTGGGTCTGTGCTGTCATTGGAACGCCGCAGGAGACCACGTGCACGTGGCTCTAGACAGTCCCAACAGGGACCTGTGTCCAGTCAACACACTCCCGCTTCTGATGACAGTACCCAGTCTGGCTTAGTAATGGATACGGTCAGTAGCACCCCTGCCAGACACAGGTACCGTGTCCGTGCCCACAGACACTGATCTGTATGACCTGCCAGGTGCAGTCTGTGGCTGTCCACAAACCCCTGTATATGGCAGCCATGAGGTGGAACTGTGTGCGTGCATACACACATGTGAAATGTTAACACCTAGGGTGACCACATACATGCACACACTGCACCAACAGTGCCCCACCCTGTACTGCTGCCCCTCACCAACACACATACACACACATGTCAATTGGTGGTATCAGTGGCAGACTCAGGCATACCTAATTCACACCCTGTGCATATGATGACACTGTGCCACCTCCTGCAATCTCAAACATCATTGCGGGAACAGGTAAACACATTGCTGATGCACAGGGTGACTACATAGAAGTGTATTAGTAGTATCATGTTGGTAACAGTACAGTGTGCTGATATGACTGTGTGTATATCCCAGCATGCCTGATGCAGTAACCGTATGACTGTCCTAAATTATCTGCACCCATATTATGTACCTAAGTGTAACAGCTGCACATTATTGCATGCCGGTGGTAAGGATGTCAAGAGATAGCCACATACATGGGTAGTACAGGGGGGAAGCTAATGCAAGTAGTGATATGCAATGATGGACATGTACAGTAATGGTGTCAAGTTGCCCACAACGACTATGCAATGTGGATGTTTGCGCATGTTGATATGTGTGCAGTACCAATGTAATCCAAATCACAATTAACTATGACATAATATCAGTTCTACCATGGGCATCTGCGCTGTTCATTCCTGGGTACATGTTGATAGTGCCTACATATTTGCACTGTTACTTACTGTTAGTGTTACCCCTTCTTTGTTGTACAATGAACTACTTCCAGCCCTGCTTACTGTAGCTTTGTTTGCATGCATGTTCGCTTGGGGTTCCCTGGAACACTGCTTCCACCTGCAATGCAGAGTTACAGTGCTTCTGTGGACTCCTAGTGACATCTGCATAGCGTACGATATGTATGTCAAGTTTACACATGACAGAATGTCACTGTCCATCCTGTTCGCATGTACGCTGCCTGTGACAAAGTGCACATGTCTTACCTGGCATATACCCACGTGTGCAGTCATATATGCCAGTGCTATGAAACAGTAGCAGTACACCCATACATACACACCTTCAGTATGTTGTTCCCCATTGGCCCTATGTGTTGGTACTCACCATGGCAATCACACTACTAGGGTAGCATGTGCAAAGGTAACCTGTGAATCACCTCTATGGTCCAGTTGTGGTTTATGTGAGTCATGTGGCAATGTCACAGCTGCCACATGTATGCATTCAGCCATCGCCTTGGCCAGGAATGTACAACACATGTGTGGGATGCCTCCGCATAGCCAGTCTGGGGACTGAGCTCTCTGAACCCAGTAATGCCATACCCTGTCAGGTGGCATGTCATACTACAGTGACTACAATACAAGTCAGACATAGACACGCACTGACAGCATGCTGAACACACTGGGGCATACGTGGGGACTCAGAATAGCATCCTGCCTGAGCTTCACACACCTCCGCAGCTGGCACACAGGCATATGTTACGTCGGAACAGAGCACATGTCACACATGACACACACATCCCATGTGCCACACACTCACAGCCTGTAGGGCTACACAACACACCTGCTACAGATGTGTCAGGTACCTGTCTTGGGTGCTGCACTGGGGTCCCGCTCAACAGGCTGTATCTGGTGAAGGTCACAGTGATATGCCTCAGGGGCACTATGGTCCACCACAAAACACATGCATACAGGTCAGTCAGAGGCATGGACACATGACTCAGTCATTGACCATGCCACTATGGATGACCTGAGACATACCTCCCTGGACTACATGATAGGGAACATAGAATGGATCTCTCAGCATGTGGCACGGACCAGTATGAGCCTGATCTTGGTTGCCAACATACCCTCACCAGGTATGCTACCACTATATGTAGGAAGGATGTTGTATGTCTACATTCTGCTCAGTCTCCAATGTCATTCACAGGGTATCCGCTGGCTGTCAATGTGTGCTTACATGCTAGGGAAGCCACAATGATGTGCAAGGGGCAGCTTGCACATGACACCCATGGCCCAATGTATATTGGCGAAGCTCCTTGATACACAAATACTGCCTTATGCTGCAGGACATGGATTACATAGCCACCTCCGCGGGTATCACACAGGTTAGGACACTAACAGTGCTGCTACACAACACCAGCAGTGTACACCACAAGATGCATGCACTGGACACTGTCCTCAGCACGGTGAACTGCCATGGCTGTACAGTACCAGAGTCCTGATTCATGGCTCACAGGTGCAACCCATCACTGCCAGGTTATGCCTCATACCATGCCTGTCGTCCCTTACACATGTAACACACATGGACAGGGGGATGGTATCCCAAGGCACCACAGATACACACACCTCCAGGTTGTTGGCACAGCACAAAGCATCAGGGCCTATTCATGTGCAGCTAACAGTGTGTCGGACTGCCGTCTGGTTCATAGCCTGGCACACACAAACCTCCCATACACAGGAAAACCACCTATCCTCCATAACAACACTGGCAATATCACAGTCTCAAGAACTGTCTTTATATGGCTGGACTGCATCCAGCCAAACATTGTGCATGAGCATTACTGTAGCTACAACACACTAGTTGAAGGGTTCACAGCATGTGGTCACTGAATTGCAGTGGAATGACATGTTACCACTCCCACAACAGGTGGGAACATGCAGCACCTGTACATCGACTACATGTAGACTATATGGCCCAGACCAGATGTGTAGCCCCTGCTGTAGGTATTTTACCATATACACCCACACTGTATAGATACATACCACGTGCGGCCCCTGCACAGTAAGACACAGTCATATTGTTATGCATTGCAAATACCATTTATCCACTCGAGGCATGTGTCAGACATGGTAACTACTGCAGGTCACAGGTATTTATGTGTATGTGTCACACACATACATCATGTGTGAAATGCCATTGCTGGTTTAGGCAATGGCATGCATTGTTATGCACAAAGACCCACACAAGGTCACAATGTGTGACACAACCACACGTGGCAGTTGTAGGTTACCAAAACATACCTATCTGTACTCTGACAATGGTAATAGACCCAGTAGCAGAGCGCACTATTGGCATTACTGGCTAACTAGCCCTGTTTGGCTGTGCTGATAGTGTGGTGACATCCCCTGTGTTTACTGGGGGAATATGCAGCATCTGGTGTATTGTAGTATTTGCCAAAAGGATCTGTTCTCTCACACTTGCATTTACACACACCCTACTACCCCCACACACACACACACACTTGCCGGATTCATACCCCTATCTAACTAAGTCATGACACGTGAGAGAGACGCATTAGCGAAGCGCACTATTCGGATTACTGGATGGTTCCTCTTCTCTGGCTGTACTTATAGGGTGCTGACATCATCAGTGTTTTGAAAGGGTAATGTGCATCAGGTAGTGTGATCTCCTGATTGCCAAAACTAACATGTTTTTCATACAGAATTATACACACACAAACTCCCCGCATTCAAACACACACACACTTGCAGGTTTTAAACCCATACCTAACTATGTTATGGCATTTGAGAGTGACACTGTAGCAGATTGCGCTTTTCTGATTACTGGTAGATGTCTTTTCTCCAGCTGTATGTATAGGGTGCTGACATCATCACTGTTTGGAAAGGGTAATGTGCATCAGGTAGTGTGATCTCCTGATTTCAAAAAAGCACAAGTTTTTCTTACAGAATTGCACACACACAGAGTCCCCACATCCAAACACACACACATGCCATTTACAGGTTTCTAACTCCTACCTAGCTATATTATAACACTCAAGAGAGATGCATTAGCAGAGTGCGCTATTTGAATTACTGGGTGGTTCCCCTTCTCCTGCTGTACTTATAGGGTGCTGACATCATCCGTGCTAAGATAGGGGAATGTGCATCCTGTAGAGTGGTTTCACAGCTGCCAAAAGAGACATCTTCCTCCCACACACACTAAACCCTCTCCACACACACTGGGCAGCTGCAAGATTCAAAGCCCTACCTAATGATGTTAGGACACTTGAGACAGATGCATTAGCGGAGCGTGCTATTTGCATTACTGGGAGGTTCCCTTCTCCTGCTTTACTTATAGGGTGCTGACATCATCAGTGTTTAGAAAGGGGAATGTGCATCCTGTAGTGTCTTCTCCTAGTTGCCAAATGGGATACTTCTTTCATACAGACTTGCAAACACACTAACCCCCTACACACACACTGAGTATTTGCAGGATTCAAACCCCTACCTAACTATGCTATGACACTTGATACGGAAGCATTAGCAGAGCGCGCTATTTGCATTACTGGGAGGTTTTCCTTCTCCTGCTGTACTTATAGGGTGCTGACATCATCAGTGTTTAGAAAGGTGAATGTCTATCCTGTAGTGTGTTTTCCCAGTTGCCAAAAGGGACATTTCCCTCACACAGCCTTTCACACACACTGAGCATTTGCAGGATTCAAACCCCTACCTAACTATATTACGACACTTGAAGGAGACGCAATAGCAGAGCACACTATCCGAATTACTGGGCATCAATTCTGCACCTGCAGTATTTATAGGGTGCTGACATCTTTATTTCTACAGAGGTATGTACATGTAGTACTACCTGTCAGGTGGGGGATAGCATATATATGCATTTGCAGCCACCTACGTCAGGGTCAGATATGCACATCACACTGGCAGGTTATGTTCTTTACCATGCTTTGTGACCACAGAACCTGTAACACACAACACAACCAGTCCAGAACACCACACCCACATCCTGGACACACACTTAGCTTCCCTGGGAACAGTGCCGGGATATGCAGGTGTTCACATACACCATTCCAGTTGTTAACATCAGGTACAGGCATATTGTGTGTGAGAACTACTCAGGCCTCTACCACTTTACCCTACAGCCACTACAATTTGTGGGTCCATGTGCTATGGAAGAACCACACACCACAGCCACATGCGGGAATACATATTACACCTGTCCATCTGTAACATGGGTACTCACTGTTCCACACCAGAGGTAGACCAGCATTGTTGATATCTGACAATACTCACCTTTCCCTGGACATCCATATCCCATCTCCACCCCCAGGCAAGGTTGTCAATGCACACAAACTGTATTTAGCACAAGCAGACTCTACACTTGTGAAGACTGGGGTGGACAACTTCAGATAACCCATGCTGGGGGACTATACTGGCCACTCAGCATAACCCATGACAATTGCATTCTATGAGCATGTGTACGGTTTGCATTGATCATGCTATCCCACATATACCCATGACTGCTCCACAACAAGACACCTGTCAGGTGTACACCATCCATATATGAGCCGTACAACAGACAGAGTGAGCTAATACATTGCAGAGCTGTAGCCCACAGAGGGAGGACATCTGTGAACAGTTCCAGCACGGCACTTCATTCACACATAATCATCACAACACAGTGTTGACAGTGGAATTGTCCAGAGAATGCAGATAGGGCTCCCCTCAGTCTGTTATTGATGGCCACTTACTGTTAGAGATCCTCAGCAACCCTCTTCCAGCACACACTGACAGCATGGCTGTGGCTTAGCACATTCAAACCGTGGGATCTCCATGGTGCCCCTGCTTGACAGAGGCACAGCTCACTAGCCTCACACATTGCCTTATGTGGCCTACTTTACAGTGGCACAGTAGCCTACTGTACTGGGGATGCAGATGCCAAGCACACTCTGGCTGAGCTGTCATTCCCTAGGGCAACAAGCCTAGTATTGACCTCTACACCCATATGTTCAATTGTCGGATGCACAATATTTGTTGTGCTGTTCTACTGTTTGCAGGTCTTTATTGCCATAGCATTCCCTGTTCCTATGACCAACTTGTGTATCTGTGGAAGATGTTTGCATATGACGGCGATCCACTATATCACTTATGTCTCTGTAGTCATTTACTGTGTGCACTGGACAGATTGCTGTGTTGTGGTTGGTTCCTGGACTGACACGTACAAATACCAGATATGTGTGGCCAACTGCTAAACGGAGATATGGCCTAAGTGTGTGAGCATGCCCAGTTCAGCCTTTCCATGGCATGTTGTCTGACATATGCCTCATTTATCAAAGTGTGCGAACATGCCCAGTGTGAGCTTTCCATATGTTGCACTCTGAAGTCCACCACATATTTGGGTGTGTGTGAACTTCAACAATATCTCACATTTACGGTTGTGTGTTGGGTGTCATGTTGTGTACTAACTGGCCAACTGCTTTGTGTCTGCCACAACAGGGATTATACTGTGCCTGCAGGGATTGCATGGGATAATTTGCAGACAGTTGTCAACATACTTTCATAATGACCTAACACTGTAGTACCGTATAGTGTACTGGTTCAGTACTTTCACTGTGGTGGACAGTATCCTGGGCTTTAGTCCTATGACTGCTTGACATCTTCATAGTGAGCACAACAGACTGTGTAGGGGCCAGTTGTGCACATATGACCATGCTGCATTATGTTCAGATATGGACTACCTACACCAGGCTCGTCCAACATTGGTAGTGTATTCCACAACATGGGTGGACATTGGCAAACACTAGCGATGTTCCCTAGTCCATTTCTGATGCTAGTCACAGGGTGTGTTTGTCCTTCGACACACATTGTAACTGGAATTTGCCATGACATATGTCATGGTTAGTATAGTGTGCCTCCGTCTACCTCTGACATAACAGTGATACCCAGGGTTAGCCTACCATCTCCCATCCACTCATCAGGATTTCTCTTGAGGGGTGTCGATAGGTGACTCTCTGGCTGACCTGTACCGGGAGTTTACTGAAGAGTGGGGGTGCCTTTTTTGTTATGGATCATTCTGTACAGCATGTCCTATGTATGTCAGTGCTGGGGTTCAGGTCTCTCATGTGCATAGCTCACTGCCATTCAGATTGTACAAGGTGCAGCATGTTCATGGATTCCAGGTTGGACATAGCTTCATACATCAGGCACAGCTTGCCTGTAGCTGGGCAGTATGGCAGTGTGTGGGGCTGCAGTTTGTTTACTCAGGCAACACATGGCATCTGTTCATGCTCTTTGCTACTCCTGGTGGGGTACTGTTGTGGACTTTACAGTTGATGGAGGTGTCTGCTGAGGTATATCCCACAGGGGCTATTGCAGTCAGTTGTGACGCTGATGGAGGATGACTGCAGAGCCACAGTGACATCCCCCTTATCTACATCTGCCAACCTTCATGTTTGGGTGGGTATATAGTATATGTTTCTGCGAACACTACAGCCACATGTTTGTCCAGTGCAGGATATCTATCACCTTTTGTCCCCAGGTCTCTCATTACATGTTAGGTACGTAATGGGTTAACACCTATGTGGTAATTTGTGGGCACTTACTGTATATCCACGGTGGTTGTCTATACACAGTTCTGCAATTAGCTTGCTGACATGGCTATGGCTCCAGTTGTCTGTTTGTAGGTGGCCCTTTTGTGGGTTGCTTGTGTCAGCTGGGGCTCGGATATGGTGGGCTGTTTGTACTCCTCTGCATACATGTTCAGTCACAGTCCTTCCATGTTGGCCTATACATATGGGACATATATACAGAATGGGGGGGAGGGGGCCAGGACCAGGCCTTGTGGGATGCCACTCATATCTGCTTTGTAGTCTGACATGGGTGCGGCATGTCTGACCATGTCAGTTCTGTCCTTGGTCTGGTTTGCAACCCCTCTACTGACATAGGGGTATATATTTAAGCTGGTGAACATATCCATACTGAACTCATAGCGTATTGTCTAGAAGCATATGCACGGTCCAGCTACGCTGTGTGGACCACATTGCCCTCATCAATGACCTTAATGACTGCTTCAAATAGGTCAAACATGTTTAGGGGCAGGATCTGCAGTTACGACCGCCACACTGTGTAGGGTCCAGTATCAGTAGGTCCACAATAGCTTTCTGTCTGCGGTACATACTGATCCTTTCCATAGCTGTGCAGACCAAGCTTGTAAGGATCCTGGGGTGGTAGTTTGCAGTATCCATTCAGGCAACACCTTTGTTGTGAAGGACCACTGTTGTTGTACACTGCTCTTTGGGTACATATCCTGTGGTAAGGCTGACATTGGGCAGTAGTGTGATTTGGCATTCCATTATTCTTGGAGTCCATGTTGGCCTCAGCCCAGGACACCATAACATACCTTTGCTGCTGTGTGCTTTGCTTTGCAGATGATGGCTGTTACCTCAGCATCTGCAATGTCAGGGGACCAGCAGTCTGCTGGGATAGATATTTTGCATTCTGGGGAGGGGGTGTTTGCACTGCACCTGTCAGGTTGTATGTTAGCAATATGTGTGTGTGTTTGGTATGTTGCTTGTAATATCTGTGTGATTCAGAGCATATCTGTGGCTGCCCAACATGGTTCCTACCATCAGTTAAGTAAACCTTGTGATTATCCTTAGTGTCCTGTACAATTTGTATCTTCATAGGTTCATGGGTTCATACTAGGCTATCCACCCTAGGGCATTAGTAAGCCTAGCCAGAGTGTGTGTGTCTTTCGCCGCCCCTTGCTATGTGACTATTATGGCCATTTATGACTTTCTTTACTGTGCCTCTGTCTGGTCGTGACACAGTGAAGACCCCCAGTAAACATGTATGATCATCCATCCACTTGGCAATATTCCTGTTGAGGGGTGTCAGTGAGGGGCTCTGCCTAACATGGATTTGGATCCTGTTTCTGGGTGTGAGGAGCCTCTGGGTTATGTATCTGTCCCTCCAGCACATCCTATTTCATTATGTGTTGAGGCTGACATCTGTCACTCTCACAGCTCCAATGGCTTTGATTTCCTGTGGTGGAGTATGTCCATTACTCCTGCATTGGATATGGCCTTGTACAACAGACATACAATGCCTCTATGTAGGCGGTCTGTGACTGCATTCAGCTGGGGTGTCTACAGCCAGGCAGCATATGACATATATTTCACACCCTTTATCCTCTTTGTGGGGTAACTATGAGGTCTTCCGAACCGCTGCAGGTGTCACGTCCGGTACATCCCATATGAGTCATTGTACTAGATTATGGGTCTGATAAGGGAACAGTAGAGCAGCATAGTGACCTCTGTTGATGTAGATGGGAATCCTTTCATGATACGGTGTCCAATATCGACAATCTTCCTAGCCACATTGGCATTGTGAGTGTCACATGACAGATTACTGTTGACTTGTGTCCCTAGGTCCCTGATTACTCCTTGCATACATAATGGTTTGCCACCTATGTGGTAATTTGTGTATACCTTGTCTGGTATTTGGTGGGACATTCATACTGTCCAGTGTCTTCAGGATGTCTGGGTGGAGTTCTTGTGTGTGAGAGTGTGGTCTGTCGCATGCTACAGACTGTACAGCAGTTTTGACTACACTTAGGTGCACAAGGGTGGTCTCCGCTGCTTTGTGCATTGGCAGTTACCTGGCCATATGGGTGTCTGTGCTGCATATGGATACTCCCGCTCCTTTGATGTTTTGGTCCAGGTGTTGGGGCCATAACGCATGATATGTGGTATAACCTGGTAGTGCTGGTGTGCTATCACTAGGCTTGCAGCAGGCTTCTGTCACTGCACAGACATCAATGTTCTCCATAATGGGAAGTGCCTCAGGGGCATGCACATTGCAGTTTACACATCTGGCATTGGTCAGCATTACCCTTATGTTTCTTACCACTTATGTTTTCTAGTGTGGTGGGTAGTCTTTTTGGCCTTGCCTACATATGGCTCTATGGAGGTGGCAAAGACCTTATCCAGTTTCCAGACGCACAGGGGTAACAGGTGCAAGCCATCCCTGGAACAGCAGCATGGCTTGTCATGCTTGACATCTCAAGCAGACAGACATTAGACCCTCTTGGACTGACAGCTGTAACTGTGCCAGCTGTTAAACATGATCATTCTGTGTTTGTACTGTGGCATCATTCTTGGTGAGGGTTGGATGCTGCACACAGCCAGTGTCATACCGGCCTGGGGTACATACTCAGAGAGCTCATCCATGTCTCTTTTCATGTAGACCAGGGAGGTACATCTCAGGTCATTTACACCAGCATGGACATTGAGTGCATCATATTTCTGCTTGCTTTGGGGTGACCTGCGTACTTGTGTTATGTGGCATTTTGTGGCAGCCTACAGGCAGCTTACTCTACCCTTTCCCTTGTTCAGTCTGATGAGTGGGACAGCAGTGTGTCTGCCTATACAGACACCTATTACAACTGTATCCGGTATGTTGTTTCTCCTTCTGGCCTGTGACTGTTTGGCACACCAGCTTTGTGTACTATGCATTGCATGTGCTATGTTTGGAGGTTGTGGTTGCTTGTGATCTGCTTTGGAGGCTTCTGTTGGTGTGATGTGTTTGTAATTAAGGCCTCCGGGAATGTTTTTCTGTGTTTATGTGTTTGGTTTACAGTTGTGGTAGGTCTATGTGGGACTGGGTTTGTGGTGTATGAGGTTACCTTCTCCTCCTGGCTAGTTTTGACAGTACTGAGTTGGGGGAGCTCAACCTCTGGTTTGGATACATGGTTGCATCTATCACATATATTTGTATTTATTGGGGGAAGTTGTGGTTGTCTGTGTACTTGGGACAGGTGTCACATTGCCTCTGGATTCACAGATTCTACTTATTGTGGCTGGACTTAGTGGATTGTATGTGTGGACATATGTTATTGCCATACTACTGGTCAGTGATTACTTCCTTTTTTATGTTTGCTCTATCATGTGGTAGCTTCCTCATTCTCTTGCATGGTTTGGTAATGGCTGGAGTCCAGCATGCCAGATGCCTGCGTATATGGCACTGTGTGTTGTTGTTATTTGTGATTGCATACTCCAAGCATTCCTGGCTGTGTTCATGGAATGCCTGTATAACATGTTCTGCGGTGTGTCCCATATTCTGCACTTGCACAGGGCCTTTCGTGGATTCCACATCAGTTTGGAGGGCTGCAACCTATGCTTTACACATGTTTTTCACTGTGGTATTCTGGCCAGGGATTGGGGTTGGGATGTGTATATCCAGTGTGATTACTCTATGGTCTGGTCTTACCAGTGAAGGATACACTTCTCATCTTGCCATCTAGCACACATGTTGCTGATTATCACATCCAGTATGCTTACCCCTCTTGTGGGAGTGGTATGTTGTTCCTGGGCATTTTTGTTTATGGATTCTGGGAACTAGTATAATGCTCCTGGTGTATGTCTGGGTATTTTCACTCAAGCAATATAATGTTGTTTTGGGGGCTTGATATATTCATGTATTCCAACATAGGCCAGGTGCAGTTCCTGGTATTAGGACAGTAGTCTGCAGCAGGCTATATACTGGGAGGTGGTTTAGCCATTGGTATTTGACCATGGCTAATCCATGCTGCTTCTTGTTGTGGTACCAACATGGGGGTGTGGTTATCCATGACATTTATTGCTAGTCACCCTCCTTTTGTAGTTTGTTCCATGTTTTGCGGCTCTACAGCACAGTATGAGGTGTGACCTGGTAGTGTTAAGGTGCTGATGTGAGCCTTGACCCAGTTCTCTATTACAGGACTGATATCTACATTCTCCATACTGTGTGTGTTTACACTGCACACATCTTGCTGTTTAGACTTCTGGCATTGGGTAGCATTACATCTAGGTTCCTATCCCTTGTGGTACTTATGAAGGTGGGTTTGTGTTTTGAGACTTACATATTCAGGGCATGCTGTGGGTACTGACAGCCTTTGCCAGTATCCATGGGGCATGGAATGATAGGTGCACGCCACCCCTAGCAGGTGGTGCATCATGTCATGCTCCGCATGTCTTCCCAGCCTGAAACACATTGGCTCCCCTTTGACTAACTGCATTACTTCAGCCAGTTATTGCACTTGATCATCCCATCGTCATTTTGTGGCTTCATGCTTGGTGAGGGTGGATGTTAGTCAGGGTGCTCAGGTGTACATATAGTACATGGTGTTACATTACTTAACACATGGCATTCATGCCTCAGGTGGTGCTGCAGGGCTGCCTCTGTCGGATGCGCATATTACACTTCCCTGTACATGTTTGTGAGCAGGTCATGTCATTTTAGGCATCCATGTTATTATTTGAGTGAGTCAGAGGGGGTATCATTCCCAGGGTTCCTACTGAGCCAGTGTATGTGCTATGCATTGCCTCTTTGCCAAGGCCAGGGCATACTGGGCACGCCTCCTTCTGCCTACTGGGGCAGGCTCAGGTTGTTCCTCCTCCGAGTCACGCTCTGCCTGTGATGGCCTTGGCAATGGTGGGGGGCTGTTTGGCCCAGCCCTATGCTGATCCTGCTGCAGCTGTTTTTGCAAGATCATATTATGTAGCATAGCACATACCATGACAATTTGGGTACATGTAGTTGGTGTGTACTGCAAGGCTCCACCAGATGTGTCCATACACCGGAACCGTGACTTCAGCAGCCCAAACACATGCTCTATTACATTACGTGTTTGTGCATGTGCCTCATTATGGTGTTCCTGTTCAGGTGTGTGTGCGTTTCTAATGGGTATCATCAGCCACGGCTCCAGTGCATAACCTGCATCCCCCACTAGGTGTCCGTGTGGGATGTCCCCATTGGCAAATGTCTGGTACAGCTGCGTCAAATGCCAGATGTGGGAATCATGGTAACTCCCAGGGCAGCCAGCACACACATTCATTATTATGCCCTGGGCATCACACACGACCTGGCAGTTGATGGAGGGAAAGCCCTTGCGGTTAATGTAGGCCCTACCCCGCTCACCAGCTGGTGCTTTGATGCGTATGTGTGTGCAGTCTATTGCACCCACTACCTCAGGGTATTCCGCTATTTGCTGGAAGAGACGCATATTGCTGGCCAATACCTCACGGGCATTGGGGAAATATACATGATCACCGACATGTGCTGACATGGCATCCAGGAACTGGTGCAGTACCCTGGAGGCTGATGCCTGTGATATCCCCATCATATCGCCAGTTGGTCTCTGGAAGGTACCTGTTGCTAGTATTCTTAGGCCAACACATACCTTGGTTTCCACTGGGATGGGTTCCCCTCTGTTGGTTCTATGTGTGAGGCGTGGCCTGCACAGCTCAATTATTTTCTGCAGGTGCTCTCTGTTCACTGTATAGCGCTCTACTATCTCCAGCTCATGTAACCCGTGGTAGGTGACCCTGGGCCTGTACACTCTTCTCCGTCTCCTCAGTGTGGGTTGTCTGGCACCATCTGCATTGTCACCACCCTCAGCAAGTCGCCTATGTCTCATTATGACAGCTATGGCAGCCCCTAACATTTCTGATCTGAGTGAAGCTTTTTCAGTTTTCACTTCTATTAGCTTACTCCTGTCTTGCAGTGTCTCTTAAGAGAAACATCCTGCACTACTGTTTGCAGAGTTTTAAGTGCTGGGCTGGGCTACTATTCTGCCTGTGTAATTGCCTGCTTCTAATTGTTTTCACCTGCTAGCTTCAGCAGTAATCCCTGCTAGCTTCCTACTAATTCTGTTGCTTCCTTTTTCCTTTCTGTTTCCTCAGGGGGGGAGCAACGTGCATTCTAGCAGAAACACGCTCACAGTGGCTTACACGCGCGCACATGTGCTTACACGGTTCAGAATCTACTTATTCGGGTTAAAATGCGCGCACACCCGTGCAAACTGTGTTACAAGTCTGCCAACAGCCTCCTACATGCTCAGACTGCCCTACACACGCGCACACCAGTGCAAACAGTGTTAAACATCTACCAACACGCTCCCACATGCTCAGTCTGCCTTACATGTGCACACACTGCCCTACTCGCGCTTCATGGCACGCACACGTGCGCATGCATGCCCAGCAAGAAACTTTAGTGTAAGTAGCAGTGTACACCTTCCATTTCTTGACTTTCCCACACTTATCTTGTGGCACTCCTCTTTCCCTGATCTGTGCCTGTCATCTGTCATGTTACACTGACCTCCAATGAACTGCATTTCTTTCTACCATTCCCCCCTGTGATGTCACTCTATTCCTCCCCCTTATGTATCTCTTACACTACTCAGACTGTGCTCATTTGCTATGTGACTGTGAGATTCAGTATCCTAACCCTCATTTACATGAGATTGCCTACTAATGCTTAGTTACATTTCTTACACTCAGCTTCCCCCTTTAGCAACCACTACACAGTGGCCATGTTGTTTTTGGTCTGCTGGTCCCTGCATTGTCATTCCATGTCTTGCATAAAACCCACATTTGTGGGTTTATAACCTTCATTTTTATGTTTTATACAGCGCAGCCCGTTTGCTCGGGGATGGCCGAAAAAAAATATATATTTTTATTATTTTTGCATTGGGTTACCTTGCCAATGGCCACATATTTGGCCATTGACATGCTGCCTGAGACATATGCACCCTTTATTTGGAGCTGACATGGCTCCGTTGTAAAATTTGCAGAAACGTACTCAGTTGTCAACTGAGTACATTTCTGCAGCTAAAACGTCTCTTACACGGGCTGGTTTCTGCTTCGTGGATCGCTAATATACCTCATTTGCATACCTTTCGGCTGCAAGTGAGGTATTTAGCATGTCCACGCCCAGTCCGTGTAAGAGACGTTTTAGCTGGTCTCTTACAAAGAGTTTAGGGCTGTTCCTGGATCGCGAGGCTTGCATAGAGTGTTACACGTCTCTTACACTCCGTGCAAGCCTTCGTGAATCCTGCCAACAGTTTTTTTAGTCAACATCAGTAGAAAGATGAAGAAAAACATCTTAAAATACTATATATCATCTAGATTCAAGAGTATAGCGCACCTCAATCTTAATCTTAAGTCATAAGTAGAAAGAAGATATTGTCGTTAAGGTATTTTACCTTTGTTTCCTTGAATGACTAATTAACTAGGATTTTATATCAGCACACTTTGATCTTCTTAGCTTTGGCCAGGCTGGTATCATACAGGACCTGGGGGTAATCTATACGACATTACAGGAAGTTGTTTTACTATAAGGATCCTAATACCCAACACTTTCTGGCAATTTTGTTCCTATGTGTCCACAATTCAGGTGCATGTGAATTTCTGGTTCATAAAAGATGGAATTAGCCTTTATATTGTAAATTATAGCACTAGCAAGGGAACTAATGTAAAATCCAATATAATTTTAACTAGAAATATATTTTCTTCTGGTCCGGGAGTGCTTCGTGCTTCTGGCGCTTTACCAAAGGCTTTAATAAAAGCTGATTTTGCTTCTTTTGGTGACGCCATTGAATATTTGACATCCTTATTGAAGAAAATTAAAGTGTTTGGGTAGCACATCTGGAATTTTGTTTAGTTTTTGATGAGATTTGCACAGTATGGTGAGAGTTTTTGGTTCCTTTCTTTGATTGCTAAAGAGAGGTCCTGTGTTATTATTATTTGATGACCATTCCATAATAATTGCTTTTGTATTTGGCCGCTGCTAGAATTTTTTGTACATCTTGGAAATTCAAACGTTTAGTGTATATTTACCTTGGGATATCAGAGTTTTGTTTTCTATACAGCACACGATGGACCCTTTCTATTATGACCTCCCTAGAGCCATCCCCGGAGTGTAGAAAGGAATCAAATATTTGTTTGGCTATAGATGCTAGATGATTGTGGTCATAGTTCTCTGGTACACGCTTTATCAGGATGTTGTTTCGTCAACTCCTAGCTTCTAAATCTATGAGTTTGTGTTGTATCTGTGTGAGTTCAGCATTTCTGGAGCTCAGTTCTTCTTTCAGTAGCTCCAGCTGGTGCTCATTTACTTGCATTTTAGCTTTAATATGATCCATGCGTTGTGCTATTTCCTTAATTGTATTTCCAAAATTTGATAACTGCTCTGAAAAGCCTTGTACTGCTGATTGAAGTGGCAAAAGGGCTACTTTAAGCTCATCCATTTTAATATTATTCTCCATTTTTTGTTTTGTGCTGGATTTAAGAAGATTGTGTTGCTGTTTTGTTACTGTCTGCCTTTTGGATATAACCTCTGTTTCAGGAGAGGCTATTGCTGATAATTTGGTTTTAGTTGTCTGGGAGCCCATACTTTCTATTTCCTTAGACATTTTGAAAAGGTTACTTGGAGCAGATACTAGCTTTTTGACTGCAGAGTTGAAGTCTTTGGGCCTGTAGCTTGCATGTGGTGCAGTGCCTCTTGAAAAGTCCAGAGAGGTTTTAAGCTGAATTATAACAGGTATTTAGGGTGATTATCCTCTTTCTAGTCAATTTCTAAAGTAGTCAGTAGTTATTTTGCAGATCACTCATTCTTAGTTAAGTTTTGTAAGCTTTTTAAGGCGATGTAAGTGCTATTAAGCTGGAGCTCCATGTAGAGGGTGCTTACAGGCAGCTACCATCTTGGAATCTCATGCAAACTGAGTGTTTAATAAACTTTGAGACACTAACCCCATAATTTAATAAAATCTGTGTAGGCACCATGTAGTGCCTACATGAAATGTTACTGTGTCCGTGGTCATGGTTCCCCCTCAGCAGCGCGACATGCATATCGATGGTGTGCTGCTCAGAGGGAGACAAGGAAAACTGTTATTGAATCAGTATAGGTTGAGGTGCAGTGCTAACCATGGCTGCAGATGAGTAAGAGACTCCCTGCAATGTCCTTTTTTTTAATTTTTATTTTATTTTTTTTTAAAAAGCATGTTTGCACGCCATGGAGCACAGCAATGCTAAGCTGCACCCACATATAAGATAGCAGACTCCTGCCAGACATCTAAAAATAGAAACCATATATAATTATTTATTTAAATGTGTATTTATGCGTGTCTTAGCATGTTTGCATAGCATGGCATGGTGCTCAGCACTGCTTATACTGTAGGTAGCTCAGTAGTATATGTGAAGGTGTACCAAATGTCTTAACATCCTTACAGCTAAATGGGTAGAGTTACAGCTTCATGTGCAGCAGGTACAGGTTTGAATACATGGAAGGGAAAATATGTATTTAATTTTGAAAGGCATATCATGCAGACTATTTGAAAATATGACCATGCTGCACTCTGCTAAGCTCTGCTAAACTGTGCTTAGTCATGCTAAGCACTGCATAAACATGGTAACAGCTGCCAATGTTTATGCACTGCTTTGCTGTACTTGGCTGGTTTGCATGCTGCTAAGCTCTGCTAAGGCTACGGTTCTGTGAGTTTTTGCTCTTCTGAGCTCAGCTGTGCTGGTTTGTGTACTTCTGCTGCAATATAGTAAGTGTTGGGGTCCTGTATGTTTTTTGATATTATAAGATTCAGTGTTATGACTTTTCAGTATTTGAGCTTTCGAGATTTTAAGTTCAGTATTTTGAGATTCGGGATTTTGAGCTTTCGAGATTTAGAAGTGGACCCACACATATATATATATATAGATAGATATACACACATATACATATATCACATCACACAGACACATGCACGTGTGTATGTATAGGTATGTATGTGTGTGTGTATATATATGTATATATATATATATATATATATATATATATATATATATATATAAATATATATATATATATACATATATATATATATATATATATATATATTCTTGTGTGTGTGTCTGTGTGTGTGTGTATATATATATATATATATATATATATATATATATATATTTATATATGTATATATATATATATATATATATATATATATATATATTGATATATATATATATATATATATATATATATATATATATATATATATATATACATATATATACATATAGACAGACATTTATATATTCATGTATATTGTATGTTCACACACACACACTTGCTTATACATGATAAGCTGATTGTTGATTGGGAAGGCCAAAAGCCCTACTTGAGGAACTCCATCAGATCTTGGAATATGCCTGATTTAGTGTCCATTTGTGAAGGTCTGTCTTTGTCCTGCTCAGCTTGTCTGCCACACAATTTTGCTCTGACAGATTGTAGGAAGTAGGTGGAGATTCGGCTGTAATGCTATATCCCATAATAACATGCCTAGTCTGCAAAGGAAGAAAGACTTGGTCCTCCCTCGCATTTTTATGTACCATATCACTGGCTAGGCTTAGAAAGCCCTCCATCCCATCGTCACTCACCTAGTAACAGTCTATAAATCTATGAATGACATAGTGCCTTCAGTTTCGTGAGTCTTATAAAAGAAATTGCACAGACTTTTCTAGAACAAGACATTTGAAATGCCAGCCTAAGGAGACTTCAGCCTAGGATTCTACTTTAATTTTAGTGGTCCAAGCTTACGTGACAACTTGGGAATTTCCACAGTTCTGATTAGTGGAAAATGAGTGTATCTGTAAGTCCTTTTTAATTTGAAAACAAAACTTGGATTATCAGTTTCCACTGTCTGGTTAATTAGTTGCTGTTTAATGCATGATGACCAATGGGGTTTAAAGGAAGAACTTAGTATTTCAGTTCTCCTCATGTGAGTGCTTGTTCCTTGGAAACAAAAAAAAAAACAGTGTCATCTTGAAGCTTGCAGGGGCTCAGCCATTTAGTTAACAAAACATGAACCCTGAGATTTATTAAACTCCATGCAGGAATAGTGCTATTCCTGCATGGAATGGTTAATGTCCATGTAGAACAGCAGCGTGCCTTGCATATGCATGAAGGCACGCAGCTGTTTAACCTGAATAGACACAAACTGTGTATGAGAGCAGTGCAAGGATACTAAACATGCCACCTGCACTCAGAAAGTGCTATACATCACTTTCTAAGCCAACCTGGCATAATATTAGAGCTTTGCTCTAATATTATGCCACTATTTTAGTGTCTGCAGATACTGAAATCTAAAATTGATCATTTCCGTTTCCGCAGACACTGAAATAAAAAAGGCAAGAACAAAGTAATACAATGGGTATGTCACAGCTTCTGTGACACGCCCACTGTATTGCTAAAGTGCTGTATGCCACTTCTGCATCCTGCAAAAGCAGGAAATGTGTGCAAATGCACACATATGAGGGGATAACTCCAACAAAAGTTAAAGGAACAAGCACAGCCCCACAAACACACAAAGTTGACAGAGAACATGTCATGCATCAGCATGAAACACACATAGAAGCCTGAAAGTCAAATCAATGCCAGTATTTCATGAATACAGTCCCACGTAGTTGTCAGAACACCACAATACACACCCATATAACCTAAAAATATAATAATAATATATACTTATTTTTAATACCCTAAGGAATGTTTAAGTGTAGCTACATGTGTGTGTACATTACGGTTGTCTGCTTAGCATACCTTAAACATCCCATAGGAGCTAAAGGAAAAAAGATAGGTGAAATTACCAAGCCAAGATAGTGTAGTGGTTAGAGTTGCAGTTTTACATGCAGACATTTATGGTTTGAGTTCTAAGACAGGCAACTTATTCTCCCATGTAAAAGTAGTGTTAAAATTATTTCAGTAAACTTTAATTATGTCTCAACTATTTTTTTGTCAACCAGGGTAGTGTAGCAGTTCCAAAAGTAAGATATCAGTGTAGAAAAGATGTGAAACCCCCATATAAACACACGTTCCCCATACAGTATAGTCACACAAGAATATAATGTAATGAAACCACATAAAGGGATGTTAAAATTATAATGTGTATGTAAATATTATTTTATATTATACAATGACTGGCCATTAATATATATAAAAACAAATACACTAATTGGTCAGCCCAAACAGAGTGCCCATTGTAAATCTGAGAGTATACCAACGTAAAAAAGTCTGGTTGCCCAGACTTTTTCCGTTTGTATATATCTCCTATTCTTTGGGGGGGGGGGGGTCTGCAGAGATAGCAGCGTAGAAATGAAGATCTCCTTTGCTTTTTTTAACATATCTCACTATGTTTTACGAGGTGAAGAATTCGTATAACATAGTAAGATATCATAAAAAATGCAATGGACATCTTACTTTTAACAGAGAAAGGAAGATCTCCATTGCTTTTTTTTAAATATATCTCATTATGTTATACGAGTTCTTCAACTCCTATAACAAACAAGATATGTTAAAAAAGCAAAGGAGATCTTCCTATCTCCATTGCTACCTCTGTACAGCACTGATGTACTGTGTAAGAGTGGGAACACATCTCTTACACATGTGCAGTATATCAGAAATGCCCCAGGATACCGGAAAACTGCAGAAGGGCAGCACAGAGGCATTATACAATGCATTATTTAAGAAAGGTAAGTATTGTTCTTCTTAAATAATGTCATTGTATAATAGCAATAACCCATGTTTGGGTGTGGGCATCACTGCATATACCCATGGTTGGCTTTGTTTGGTCACTTGGGCTTCGTCCTCATGACCAAATCACACCAACCATGGATAAATCCAGTATTACCCACACCCAGCTGTGGGTTATTGCTTAAATATAACATTTACATTATAATATGCTTAAGCATGCCTTAATAAGTCTGTATCCATCAGACCTTGTTCTGCCCAGCAACAAAATAGTCATCTCTGCCAAGTCTCACTTCTACATTCACAGCACAATACCATTACATCATGTGAACTGCAAGGATTTGCAGTGCTTTAACAAACATATCCTGCATTCAAGTCATTTAACATTAATAAAAAAAAACAGCAGCACCAACTGTTGAACCCATGACCCTAAAAACTACACTCAGAAGACTGTGCCACTATACCGTCTCAGTTCTAGTAATTAATGTTGTTTTTTCAAGCATATCATGCAATAGAGGCATACGACATTAGAAAAAAAGCTTTGTGAAACATTTTCTGTGTTGTACATAATACACACACACACACACACACACACACACACACACACACACACACACACATGTGTGTGTGTGTGTGTGTGTGTGTGTGTGTGTTTCATAATATAGATATACATACATAAAAATATAAAGGAAGGAAAATAATATATATAAATCAATATATATATATATATATATATATATATATATATATATATATATATATATATATATATATATATATATATATATATATATATATATATATATATATATATATATATATATATATATATATATATATATATATATATATATATATATATATATATATATATATATATATATATATATATATATATATATATATATATATATATATGTATATATATATATATATATATAGATATATGTGTGTGGGATTACTTCTGATTGTTGAAAACTCACTTTCTCCACAACCAGAAGATCGAACCCATTTAAGCGAAAGTGGACTTTCGCAAAAGCCGGTTCTCCAAAGCGCATTACAGTGCAGATTAGGAAATATATCCTTTTCCCCACTGTAGTGTGATCTCGTAGTTAGTATATTTAAGTAGGGAGTGGTGAGGGGTGCAGGGGGGGCTTGTCCCCTGCAAAATACTGTTTAAAGTTTGTTTTTTTTTTTGCTTTTTTCTAGTTCGGAGAACTGGCTTTTTTAAACTGCACTTTCGATCTAGTGCACCTCCGCTTTAATGGGTCTCGATGTTGCTTGTTCGAGATTGTGAGATTTCAATCAACCTGTACAAAGGCTGTAAAAGGGGTGGGAGGAATGAGCCGTACATACAGACATATTTCAAAAATTGCTCTTACAAATGAAGACGTGTTACAGCAACAGTGTGTGTTTCAGCAGGCAATTACTGAAGGATATGAGGATGGAAACTGAAATGTAATGTCATTTATTTACTGACATAAATCCTTGGTTCATCACTGTGATTTACCAGACAAATAGAAATACGTTGTGGAACTGAACAAAAGTTTGGTCCAAACACCTGAACATTCTGTGAAAATTCTGGCAGTGGAAAAGTATGCTCAGAACTCCTTAGTGCAATTAATCTGGACCAAGGCTGACAAAGTGTGGGGACAAAGGCCTGAAATTAGGGACAAGTCCAAAATACAAACTAGATAAGCTGAGAAAGTTCATGTAGTAACAGTGTATGGCCTAACATATATCAACTGAAATATCACAATTCCAGGACACAACTGCTTCTCATTAGTTATTGACCTCAATCCCCACACCATCCCATTGATGAGTCATGCATACATAACAGTCATGGGGACCAGACCAAAGATATCGTCCAGACAACTGGACATCCTACAAATATGTGGACATAACACAACATTAGGGAAGCTACTGAGCAATGTCCAAACTTCAATCAGACTGACATAATATACTACTCAGGTCCAGCTCTGGGGCTTTACACATGTATTAGCAAATGTAACAGGCAGTTCAGGGATGTAGCACTAGTACAAAACAGACACTGGTGTGCAAGTGCATACCCTCAAACAAGTGCACCACAGTCACAGTGACATACTAGTAAGCAAACTGAGCACAACAGTATAAAACTGTGTGAGCAACCACATACCATTTGCCACTCACACATTACCCCTACATATACTGCCCCAATTCACAGTGTACTGGGAATCCTGAGGTGTTATAGGACATGTCGAAGTCAGCCCCTACAAGCATATAGACCTGATAGACTGTCAGCAGCTGTAGCAGCATGCAAAGTCAGATAGGTAAAGGATGTATGGCACTCACATCTGCTATTCTCCCTACCCAGCCCAACAAACATATACACACAACACTTGTACACAGTCTTGGCAGTCTCTTCACAATGGCCAGACATGCATAACTGTCATATGTATGGGTTTCCACAGAGTTATCAGGGTGTGGACATATAACTCTGGACACCGCTGCATACCATGGCCAGGAGTCTGCCAAGTCATTGGCATAACTGGATGCAGTTGGTAATTAATCATATACCATACCTCTGCACCTCGTAGTACAGGAAATCTGGACAATGCATGGCATACATGTGGGACGGGGGCTGGAAAGAGGGACATATCACACATAATGGTGTTACAAACTGAAACAGTAGCTGGCATTACACGTGTTGCTGTAACATAACATCCATGAAGGATATGATGTCTGGAACACGAATGGGTGTCAACATGCTGACTACATTCCTTACATTATCCTACCCACCCCACAAAAACAGATGTTGTTCGAGGAACAGACCAAGTATAATAAGCATACATCCAGCCAGTCTGTGGACAACATGCCAATGGAGAGGTATGTCAGAGGCATATCACTGTCAGATGTCGTCACCCAGTAAATGCATGTCCAGACAAACCCTATCAATGTAGCAACCCTCCATGTGTATAACAGCACTAATGACATACAATCTGTACAAAAATCTGGAGCATTGTCCCCCCTGTTGTTGGGCTATCTCCACATGTCCTATCCTGTGAGGTATTACCACCTGCTGTTTGTGAAGCTGTAGCCCCCACACCTCCGTAATGTCCCCCGCACAGGCAAGGGAAATGGGCAAGGCCCACATGAAGGGCATCCCATATGTTGGAACTAGCACTTGTGTCCAGGCCCACAACACAATACTATGAGGGCACCTACATAACTTTATGGCCTCAATAATGCACAACAGGACAGCATCAAACCCGTCAAGGTAGGCTGAATGCCTGAGGTGGACAGAAGCAATAAACAAACCACAGACCTGGTTCCTATATTGGCTGTAGAGGGCAAATCAGGAGCATGCACCAACTTGACATCAAGTCAGCCTTTATCTGATCAAACCATTTAAGGTCACAGGTGGAGTACTGTAAGGCTAACTATGAGTACAAATTGGACACATCCACCAAGGCCAATCACAAGGGCATCTTCACATATGTTTACAATCTCTGAGGCAGCAAACCAACCCACCCTGTAATGGTGGCCAATCAGACCACATACTCACACAACATAGCTATAGCCAACCTGCTGCAGATAGGTTTATGGAAAATATCACCCCCTGGCTTAGCATCACTATAGGTGGATATGCACAGCACCCACACCCCTCCCCTCATCACCACTGAGTAGGTACATATTGCATACTGAAAGGCAACAAATGTAAGTATCCATGGGACTGGATAACATCCCTGTCTGCAACCTACATGAACTCAGGCATATTCTCCCAGCTCCATTACACACTGTAGTCACACCGAGCCTTGGCACCATCCACACCCCATCCGCATGAAAGATGGCCAATGTCATCCCTCTACACAGACATGAATGAGGAGTACAGGATTATGAAATTAACTATCCCTTATTGGGGGGGAATATGACACTTCTGGACCAGCAGTGCAATGTAAGCAGATAGAGTGCTGAAACATTACAGGGGTATGGTGTGGTTGTGAGTGGTGGCTACTGGTATTCAGTGTACCGGTGCAGGTTCTGCACATACTCTTGCCAAATTTTTGAGCTCCTGTGACGTGTCTCCCCTATTACGTCTTCCAGGTGTAATGTCGCATCAGCAAAGATCAACTTTCTCAACGGTTGAGAAAAATATAATCATTGAAGCCATACTACAGAACTATGCCATAATGTTTGGCTGGAGCCAGCAACATCTGCAGGAAAGGACTGGCATGTGGGATGACTTTGTCCACAGGGTAAACGATGTCAGCCTGCACACATGTACATTCAAGCAGGTCCAGCATTGTAAAAGTGACCTCATACACCATGCCTGGCAAAGGACTGCTGCAGTGGCCAAGAACAGCACAGCCACAGGTGTGGGCCTGGCCACGCAGCCCAACTGACACTCACCAGGGAGCTCCTCTGTTACCTTGGGGCACGCATCCCAGTACAACGTCAGAGTACAGAACCCCCACATACTGGCAGTGGGTGGCACTCAGACAATGGACGAGGAGTGTGCATGTAAGGCCCCAGTGTAGATTACTAAGGTAGTATAGCAGGCATACTTTTAACTGTAGCATATCTACGTGCATGTGTCAGGTCAGATTGCAGTTGCGGTGGGGTTTTTTAATGCACTGACATGCACATCTATGGTGAAGGACAGCAAACTGTGTAGTATTGGGGGTTGTACTGTAAATGTGCAGACATGCTGCACCCATCCTGTACCAATGCCACATGTGGGCCTGCTGACAACACTTCCCTCCCACAACTAGCTAGGTCCCTCTGGTCTGCATATGGGATGGCAGCCTGCAGCTGGTGAGTATGCAGCTGTTCTGTTGTAGTTTGCCAGTACCCCAGGCATGTGCAGACCATGCAATGTACCATGCACATGACTGTCACTCATAGCTATATTGCATTATGTGCATGTTCACTTGTGTTGGGGTTAACTGCATTGCATCACAGTGGTCACCACAGGGGCCTATCTGATGAGAATGTAACATCCCTGCAGCATACATACTTCACAAGCTGTCAGTGCAAGACTTCTGGACAGAGACCAACAAAATGGGGGAACAAATGGCCTAAGGCAGGGACATGTGTGAAACGTTACTGTCATATAGTGGATATAAACAGTGTACACACCCCTGTTAAGATGTCAGATGTTTGTGATATATATTCAAATTGAGACCACAATATGTCAGTCCACATCTTTTCCAAACTGTAATGTGACCTTTGACATGAACAATTCACCTGTAAAACCAAGCAATCTGTTGGGCACCAAATATGTAGTATACAAACCTAACAATAGCCTGGATGCATATGTGTGCACACCTTTCAAATAATGTGTTATTGCAGCAGCTTGTGATTTACTGACAGCATACAGTCTGCTTGGGTACACACCTGCAATCAAGTAAAGGCACTCTGAATAACAACAAATAACAGTCTGTGGTCGAAGTAGGATAATCATGACAGTTGCTCGGTTGCCTGCAACAGCAACAGCCATGGCTTGCAGACAGCTTACAAAGCAGCAAAGGCATCTCATATTTGAAAGGTATCAGTCAAGACTAGGGAACAACATTACCACAGCATTGCATACACCATGGAATACAGTGGACACAGTTGTCAAAAGATGGATTGAATATGGGACAACAGTGCTGTTGAAAGGAGCCTGACGTCCCTCCAAAAATTATAAGTCATGTCAAGACCTGGTCAGGGTCCCTGCCAGGGGACATACAGCAACAATGAGGGAGTTTCAGGAATCTCTTGCTAGTACTACTGGTGTGTACTACTTGTGGGTACACTCTCCCTCCTGTATTCTGCATATGTCTGGCCTATGGGGTAGGTTCAGAAGATGGAAGAATTTCCCCACACCAAAAAACATCCAGGGTGGATGCAAATTGCATTTCAGAACATCATGTCTTCCAAAGGCATGTTGGAAAATCTATTATGGTGTAATGAAACTTTGCACTGACCTCACAGCCACAATACCAAAAGGTATGTGTGGTGCACAAGCAAAACCTCTCATAACCTGAAGACCAACATCCCCATGGTGAATCACACTGGTGGCAATGGCCCACTGTGGGAATGCTGTTCCAAAGCCAGAACAGGGCCTGTAGTCATAGTGATGTGAATTCTGAACATTTCCAAATAACATCCATGTCTGCTCAAAATCCATAAGGTGTCTGCATGAATGCTGAGGATGGGGTGTGTTAGCCTTCAATATGACAAAGACCCAAAACATGCATCCAAAGCTACCTAAAATGACTCCACCTGAACATACTCATGGTTATGGATTGTTCCAGCCAGAGCCTAGACCTACACCAGATAGAAAAACACCAGTGTGACCTGACAAGGGCTGTGCACATGAGCTGCCCTTGCAATCTGACAGAGTTGGGTGACCTTTGCTTGAAAGAGTGGCCAGATAATGCCACGTCAAAATGTGCCATGTTGATAGACACCTTCGCAAGAAGAGTGAATGCTGTAAGTCACTTACAAGGTGCTTCAACAAAGTATCATTGTAAGGGTGTGCATACTTATGCAATCATCATATTGTACATATTGTAGTCATTATATTTTACACGTAACATGTGCTTGTTTATCAATTGGATTGCACAGGTTATATGTCGGATGAGCATTGGGTAACATATTTGAATACATTATTGCAGTCTCATCTTGTATATTACAAGAACGTGGCATGTTAACAGGGTTGTGTACACTTATCATATCCACTGTAAGCTTAGAAGGTTGGTGGTGTAACAGGAATTGTGTGACCATACATTCACTGCTGGTTTGGAGGTTGGGCACTCAAATGTATGTTAATAATCAGTGATGTCACTCCTCAGACCATCCCAGTTATGTATCAGAGAAACACAGGGGTTATGAGACATACGGCAAACATATGAGCCAGAGTTCTACACATCCTGTGAGGATCTCTACAGTTGTGAGGTATGTAGTACTTGCCACTGTGATATACAGGTGAACAGCAATGATGTGTACATGGGTGCAGTCTGTGCTGAGGAACAGCCATCACATACTAACACTAATCACGTATCACAGAGCTCTGTATTGTTAGCTACATGTAGTAAAACTGGCTGCAATGTATGATGTTGAGGGCTACGTGTCATGCATGTCACCATTTGGGTAATGTGTGGTCTGAGGAACAGATTTGTCCCACCTCCCTTACAAATAAGTGTGTGTGTGTGTGTGTGTGTGTGTGTGTGTGTGTGTGTGTGTGTGTGTGTGTGTGTGTGTGTGTGTGTGTGTGTGTGTGTGTGTGTGTGTGTGTGTGTACCAGCCAACGTCAAAGTATAGGTATTAATGTACATATGTTGTCTTCATCTCACAGGTGGCAATGGGGTTTGGGGTCCCCCCTTTTGGAAACTCATGTCATTACCTCTGCAGACTCTGACAATGATAATAGGAATAGTGAGGTACAGGTGGGGTTGTCAGGGGATGAATCTGTGGCATTCATTGGCATCCCTCTCTTGTCCACATCATCCCCACACACAGTGACAATGGCCACACATACCCTGTCCCAGTGGCCACAGATGATGGACAGTTGGCAGGTGGTGGTATTGAACAGGCTAGTGTGGTGACTATGTCAGGTGTGAGTGTAAACACTGGCCATAGCCAGAGTGCAGGCAAGGTCCCACACAGACGGATGGACAGGGGCGCTTGCAGGAGGAACACTGCTCATTGGGCCACTGTCCCAATTGTCACAGAAGGAATCACCAGATGCATGTTCTGGGCTGTCATGGATGCACAGGCACATAGTAAACTCCACAACACACAAATACCCAGGGTGGTGGATGCAACTTTTCCTTATTTATGTGATGACATATATGACATTGTTGAGGCCACACATCAAAATACTGAGGTCATGAATAGATGGTGGGGTGAGACCTTGGCAATCCTCGACCCTGGCATGTGGTAGGAGATGGGCATCGGGCATGTGGTGTAGGTCATCACCAAAAACAGCTGAGAGTCTATGGGGCCATGCACCTTCACACTCCCTTAGTGGCAGTGACACCAGCACTACCAAAGGGGGGGTTGCTGTCCACATCACACAGGACCAGGCCATGACCACATGGTCCTGTCCAGTCCTGTCAGTGGCACATATCCAGCAGACAGCAGTCACCATCAGGAAGGAGTACTGCATCTAGCCTTGGGCTTGGTGGTGTCAGGGATATGCCTGGCAGGACCATTTCCTGTGTCCATGGCTGGAAACAATAACCTGGACTCCCTGCCATGTACATTACTCAGCTGACCAATATACCCCTGTGTAGGGCAGCCACATGGTGTGACTGTATGCATACATACACATTCACACACACACACACACACACACACACACACACACACACACACACACACACACACACACACGCACGCACACGCACACACACACATCTGAATCACAGGCACACACAGCACCACTGCACAGCCCATCTATTGGATACCCCTCCAAACACACACACATGATGTCAACCATATGGCCCAGCCTAGGCAACTGGCAAACGCACACCACACCCTGTGTATATAATAATACCTGTGTCACATCACTGTCATCCATACCATCAATGGAGGAACATGCTAATATGGGTCTCATGCACAGGGTGAATATAGTACAGTGTAGCTATGTAATACTATGTAAAGAGCTGTCTGCTTGCATTTGTTATGGGTACACATACAGGTATATGTACCTTATTATCCAGGATACATTATTGTTGTTAGTCCCACTGAATGAATCTAGTCTGACATGCTGTATTCTGTTTGTGTTCCAGGCATCTGTGTGTCTGCAGGTTGTGAGACATTCCCAAGAGGGAGTATGGCAGACTGGGAATACACTGACCATGTCATAGGCAAGGTATAGCTTTATATGTACATGTACCAGGTGTGTATGCATGCAACAGTGTGTGAGGGATACGGATGTTAGACAGTGTGACCTTGCATACATAACCCTTGTCACAGACAGGTAGCCTTCAAACGTGTCAGCTCAGTGTTGTGTACTACCACATGCTCATACATACAGAAAAGGTCAGTGCAGTACTGTCAGCATGTCCCTCACAAGCGTAGCCATTACATTAATGGCAACAGATTCACCTGCCAAAACCTGTTGGCCCTGCAATCTCTTTATCATGCACTCAGCCCTAATGCAGTTGATGAGGTCATGCATGATACTGTGCATGACAGGTCTGGATATGTATTCCTGAGTCCACTGGGTAGAACAGGGAGATAAAATGATATATCCTTTGCATACACACAGTAAGGACTGACACATGGGATGTGCACACAGTAACATAAACACAACTGGCAATACACAGATTGGTAAACCTACACTTCCACCATTATGTACTGTACTACTACATACACATGACATGCCCCACATAGATTATGTGCATGGGACATAACAAACTATCTCTTACAACACATAATGTTCTGAATGCCTCCATAGATGGTGAGATAACCCACCAGACATAGGATGTGGAGTCATGTGTTGTTCCTACAAGCCTGGACAAGTGATAGTGTAGCAAATGTTGTATCAGCATGATGTTTCAGTCAGGTATGATTCATGAGTCTGACATGTGTGTCACTACCCTCACTCTGGCCAATTTGGCAACAATATCACATACATGGGCATTGTTAAGGGACACAGAGCACATATAGTTTGCCAAAAAATGGTCTAAGCTTGGTTCCTGCTTTTCCTAGTCTAACTAGTCTAGTCCAGATACATCTTTGACGTATCCAGGACTGTTTGTAAGCTTATCAGCTGTGCCAGAAAGTCTGCTATTCAATTGTTCCCTTAGAGCTTTTAGTTCTCTCCTCTCCTGCACTTTTACTAGCTTATTAATCTACCACTTTACCAAACTTCTTGTAGCAATTATTGTAGCACATACAAGTGCTACCAGCACAAAATGTTCTACAAGGAAACAGCTCCAGTACTTAATATTAATGCCCACCCCTCCAGGCATGGCTAGATGTCAGTTCCTTGTGGTTTCTCTTATTAACCCAGTTAACCTGGACATCCTGAGGCAATGTAGCAACTGCCTCATGTACACTGACAACCCTCTCCTCTTACCTCCCAACACTCAGACTTGCAAGAGATGCACTTATACATCCAATCTGGAAGCCACACACTCTCCAGACAAGACTGGAATAGGTGGTCAAGAGGAGAAGGTCAACACTTGCACCACACCACATGGAACACATAGCCCTCCAAAACACACACAAGCATTGCCTTCACATAAAAACACAGACCGCATACTGAGCGTTGCAGAGGCAGTGGCTGTCATCAAAAATCTACCCAAACAGCAGTGGCCTGCAAGGCAGAAATGGACTCCACCATTGCAACACAACACCATTCACAAGACACATAATGCTCCTAAACAGTGTGGCACTCTACCAAAGCCTCTATAGCAAAAAAGCATGCCCAGCACACTAGTAATAGGTGATTCAATAGTGAGCACACTGATGTCCCACTCATTAGGCTGAATAAGGAGAAAGTAACAGTCAGCTGCCTTTCAGGTGCCAGGATTCACCACATAATGCACGCACTCAGGTCCCTCAACAACATATACAAATATGACACTGTCATTGTACATGTGGGTGTGAATGACCTTAGATGTATCTCCCTGGACTACATGAAAAGGGACATAGAGTAGTTCTCAGGTTATGTAGCCCAGGTGGGTATGACCCTAGCCTTGAGCAGAATTTTACCATCACCCAGAATTATACCACAGTGCAAGCAGAAAATGATTTATTTCAACAATTGGCTAAGTTTTTGGTGTCATTCCAAGGAGATACAGTGTTTGTCTGCCTGGGATGACATGATAGACATACCTCGATGCTTTGCCAGGGATGGCCTGCATCTGTCACCACTGGGCATCCGGTCACTGGTCAAGAGTCTTGCCACCCCTATACTGCCTTTTTAGGCTGTGTTCCAAAGACCAAATTATCATCATAACAGCTAAAAACAAATGAAATCTGGGGGTCATGCTGCTCAATGTTTGAAGTGTAAATCTCAAAATGCACTCACTTGAAGCACCCCTTAAAATGAAGAACATCGACATTTGTGCTGTAATAGAGATCTGGTTCAAAGCAGCAGAAAGCACTCCTGCACTACCAGGATATAACTCATTCCACATCTTTCTGCCCAAGAACTTGGAACAAAGCTCCAAAGGCAGTAGTGTTTCCATATTCATAAAGGATGCACACACCTCCAGACTGGTAGCTCAACACAACGCATCAGAGATATTTCAGCTGCAGCTAACATTATGTAAGACAGCGATTCAGGTCATAGCCTGCTATAGGTCCCCAACCATGTCCCAAGACTCACAGTCCATGTTCCTAAGCACCCTGGGGATTATTAGGGTCCAGCCTAACACTCTCATACTGGGCGATTTCAACTACCCCTCCATTAATTGGGAAAAACTTCTCATGTAGCAATACATTTGCCCAATGTTTCCTGCAATTCATTAATTCCAATGCCCTGGACCAGCGCTTTCATACCCTAATTAGAGGTAGCAACATCCTTAACCTAGTCATTACTAACATGGGTGACCATTGCTCTACACCAACAGTCAACTCCTCCCTAGTTAGATCTGACCTCAAACTACTCACCTTGGAAATCCACATCCCTCCCACCCCCCTGCAAAGGTGACCACCATGAAAAACATCTCCAAAGCTAACCTTGGGATCCTATAAACAGAGGTGGCTAACTTCACAGCACCCATGCAAATGGAGAATAGTTGCATGACCACAGAATCATACACCAATGCACTGTATGAACACGTACACAAATGCATGGATCTCACCATATGCAATAGAACCAAGACGCTGTCCTCCAAAAAAAGGAAGCCAATCTGGTGATCTCCTGCCATAAACAAACTCGACAACAGAAAAAATAAACTGATGCAGAATAAGGTGAAGTCCCAAGACTGGAAAAACTCCCTTATCAGCCTCAACAAAAGGTTGAGATCCCTCATCAAATCCTCTAAAGCTAGCTATGAAAATAGAATTGTAGCAGATATTGAAGACAACTAAAATGCCTTCTATAGTTATGTAAAGAATCTCCACGGCAATACACAGATTTGCTCTGAGCTTCAGCACAATGGTACCTCCTATACTGAACCAACAGATATTGCCAATATACTGGCTGACAGATTCAGTGCCAACTTTACCCCTCCCCCCCAAAGGACCAATCACAATTCCAGTAGATTGCAAGACATCCAGTATTACAGCTGCACAGGTTAAAACAGCACTGTCCAAGGCCAAGAATACAGCTTCTATAGGACCTGACATTATCCCTGGCTGTGTTCTACATTAACTACAGAATGAACTGGCACCACACCTGTGTGCCCTGTTCAATCACAGCCTCACCTCAGGCTTTGTCCCTACTGAATGGTACACTGCTACAGTCATCCATCTCTATAAAGGAGGATTGATTATAGACCCTGGGAACTATCGCTCCATTAGCCTGACAAGTCTAGTAGTCAAAGCTATGGAAAGCATCATCAAGGACCTAATAAACAAGGATATAAGGAATCTCTGAACTCTGGATCCCACACTGTTTGGTTTGTGAAGGGTAGATCATGCCTGCTCAACCTGGTCAACTTCTTTGAGTCAGTCACCAGAGCTGTGGATGAAGGCAATGTGGTTCATACAGCCTACCATCATCTAGCAAGGCCTTTGACACAATTATCCATGCAGGAATCATAGAAAAACTCACTAAGCTATATCACTATGTGGGTTGCAAACTGGCTCACAGATAGAACCCACAGTGTGGAAGTAGCTGACTCCAAGTCAGACTGCTGACCAGTCACGAGTGGAGTCCCACAGGGTTTGGTCCTGGGTCCTCTCCTGTTTGGTATCTACATCTCTGAAGTCCTGGCCACCATGTAGGGACTCTGGTTGACAAAGTTCACAGACAATTGCAAGTTGGCAGCTATTATTAACTCCCCAAGTGATGTTGACATCCTGCAGAAAGGCATCACTGAGACCAATCACTGGTGTCAGAACCATGGCCTTAAGCTCAATGCCAAAAATGTGTTGTCAACTCCTTTGGGAACAATTTGGTTCCCATAAATTACCACATCGAATGCAGAAGGCATTATAAGAGATCTGTGAACACATGTTCACAGCAACCACTCTTTTGACCACCACATTGCCACTGTGGTCAGAAAGTCCCTCTATGTGGCACATCTTATTAATAAGGGTTTTGCATCCAGGAAGAAAGAGATAATTGTCTCCCTCTACTCTTCTCTCATTAGGCCAATCATCGAGTACATTGCCCCATTTGACATGTACCTCACTAGACACCTGCAACAACTGGAGAGGCCAAAAAGTACCTCACAAAGATGATCCTAGGCCTTAAACAGGTGTCATATATGGGCAGACTTAAACAACTCCAGATATTCTCTGTCCCATATTGCCTACTTAGAGGCAATCTATGCTTGGCTTACAAAGCCATGTCTGACCCAGATCTGGTAGAAATGCTACATCTAATAAAATCCCAATCCCTCCACACCACATGCTCCAGAGACCTTAACCCACAGACAGTGCATGCTATGGAATAGGCTTCCCATACATGCCAAACAGAGCACATCACTGGCCCTCTTCAAGAGAAATTTTGATGAATGGATGGGAAATAATAAATTCACCCTGGGGATCAATCCAGTGGCTCTACTCAACAGAGGCACTGTTAACTAATGTCAAGTGGCACGATGCCAGGGTAATCCTACAGGCTAGGCTTGTAAAGGCTCCAAGGCCATTAGCGTAGTACACACCTATGAACCTATGAACCTAAACATCAGGATATTCCATAGACTTCTGCACAGAGGACTGGTATGGCCTGCACAATGGTTTAACATGCTGCATGTGAGGCAGATGCTGTCACCAAAATATATAAAGTAATGCCATCAGGAGGTGGTAAATAGGCATCAACTGTACACCAATCAAAATGGTATCAGCCAAACAGGATATGATCTTCATCCAAAGACAACACAAAGTTGCCAGTAGTGAGATTAGAACCCTTACCTATCCAGTTATCTCTACTATATTGTTACACAGTTATTAGATGCACCACAGAGCTTACATACTTTCTCCTACTCCCAAGGTAATTCTAAGGTGAATTATATCAGCAGGCCTAGTAAAGTAGGGTGATGGGACATTTACAGGGTGGTACACAAATCAAAATGGTATAACCCACACAGTATATGATTCTCACACACACACACAATTGTCAGTGTTGAGATTAGAACTCCTACTTCTCTAGTTATTCCTACTATAGAGTTAAGCAGTTATTAGACACACCACAGAGCTTCCCTTACTCCAAAGGTACTTCTAAGGTGAATGACATCAAATGTACTAATAAATAAGGGTGAGGGGAAGTGTAAAGGGAGGTACACAACTCAAAATGGTATAACCCACACAGTAAATGATTCTCACACACAGACACACACACACACACACACACACACACACACACACACACACACACACACACACACACACACACACACCCACACACCCACATGCCAGTACTGAGATTAGATCTCCTGCCTATCTAGTTATTTGTACCACAGTGTTACACAGTTATCGCACTTGTTACAGAGCTTACTTGACTAACAAATGGCTAAAGGTACTGAGGTAAAGTATTACAGGTGGCAGAAAGTCTGCCTTCAGTTTTTTCCTTAGATCTTGCTAGTTCTTTCTCTCTTGCACTTTAAGTAGCATAATAGCTTAGCACTTCAACAGGTCATTGTATCAATAAGTGTAGCACACCTGGGAGCCATCAGCAGTAGTTGTTTCTCACAGAATTAGCCACAGTACTTAGTAGTCATGACCACCCCTCCTGGCATGATTGAAGTGCAGTTTTCTGTGCTTTCACTCATTAACCTTGTGCACTTGGCCATTCTGAGGCATTGTTGCATCTGTCTCGTGTACACAGACACCCCTCTCTTCTAAACTCCAAACACTCAGACTTTTGAGAGTTACCACTATATCACCAAATTTGGAAATATGCACTCTCCAGAGAAGACTGGACTAGCTGGTCAAGAGGATAAGGTCAACACCTGTACCACAACATGTGGAACACATAGCTTGACACAACACCCGCTATCACAGCCCTGACATACATTCACAAACCACACACCCACCTTCACAGAGGCACTCAATGGGCATTTACACAACCAGCACAGACCAGCAAGACAGACACCCACTTGGCCACCACAACACAGCACATGCCAAAGGAGACATATGTCACCTACACAGTGTGCCCCTCAACCTAAGCACCTAAGGCTAATCACCTTGCCCAATACAATAATCATAGGTGACTCAATACTGAGGCACACAGATGTCTGACTCACTAGGTTGATTATGGAGAAGGTAACAGCCATCTGTCTATCACATGCCAACATCCAACACATGACACACCCAATAAGGTCACTCCACAACAACTACAAGTATCACTCTGTCATATTCCTTGTGGGTGTGAATGACCTGAGACACACTTCTCTGGGCTACATGACAAGAGACATGGTTGAGGTGTCAGATTATGTGGTCCAGGCAGGTATGACAGTAGCCCTGAGCAGTATACTACCATCATACAGAATGATTCTGCAGTACTATTAACAAATGATTGACTTCAGCATTGACTTACGTGTTGTTTGTCATTCTCAGGGGATCTAGTCTCTCTCTGCATATGATAACATGATTGACAGACCTCAATGTCATGCCAGTGATGGCCTGCATCTGTTACCCCTGGTTTTCCAGGTGCTGGCTAAGACTCTTGCCACCCCTACAGTGCCTTTTTGGACTGTGTTCCAAATCACATTACCACTGTAACAGCTAGATATGAATGCACTCTGAGGGTCATGCTGCTCAACAGTAGACATCTAACTCTCAAGATGCAGTCACTCAAAGCACTGCTCAAAATGGAAAACATTGACAGTTGTTCTGTAATGGAGATTTGGTTTACAGAAGCAGACAGCAGCCCTGTACTAATAGGCAATGATGCATTACACAGCTGTCTGCCCCAAAACATGGACCACAGCTCCACAAGTGGGGGTATCTCCATATTCATTACAGATATGCACACCTTCAGAGTAGTATCCCAGCATAATGCATCTGAGATATTTCAGGTACAACTGACTTTGGGTAATAGTGCAATCCAGGTCATAGCCTGCTATGGGTCCACATCCATGTCCCTAGACTGTCAATCCACATTCCTCAACACCATGGCATCTATCAAGGTCTGACCCAACACTGACATAGTAGAAGATTTCAACTACCCCTCTGTCAACAGGGAAAAGTAGTCAAGTGCCAATAGACTGGCCCAATGCCTCTTGAAATTTATCAGCTCCAATGCCCTGGACTGGCTCATACTGATGTCCCAGTAGAGGATGCAACAACCTTGACCTGTGTTGATTACTTACATATGGGACCATTGCTTGACAACAGTAGTCAATCCCTTCTTGGTCAGATCCAAACATGATGTAATCACCATGGCAATCCACATCTCACCCACACCCCCACAAAGGTAACCACCTTGAAAAAACCTCCAAAGCTAATTTTGGAGTAAAATAAACAGGGGTGGATGACCTCATTGCACCCATGACAATGGAAAATAGCTGCATGACTGTCGACTCATACACAAATGCACTGTACAAACATGTACATGAATGCATGGTACTAGCCATAGCCAACAGAACTAAGATGCTGTCTTCCAAACACTGGAAACCAATGTGACGGCCCCCTGCCATTACTAAAATGTGCAACAGAAGGAAGACACTGTTGCAGAAAAACGTGGTGTCCCAAGACTGGTAAACCCCCTTATTAACCTCAACAACTTGAGATCCCTCATGGAATCATCTACAGCCAGCTATGAAGGCAGAATGCACTGACAACAATCACAAAAGCCTTTGATAGTTATACCAACAACCTCCACAGCAATACCCACGAGTTCTGTGTGTTACTACACAATGCTAGCTCCTATCATGAGCCAACAGATATTGGCAACAGTCTTGCCAGCACATACAGTGCCAGCTTTACCCCGCACTCCCCCCTAAGGGAACAATCATAATGGTAGATGAATGCCAGGCACCCAACATTACTGTAGCCCAGGTTAGACCTGCATTGTCCATAGGCAAGAATACAGCTTCCATGGGACACAAACATATCTGTGGCTGTGTTCTATATGATGTACAAAGAGACCTGACACCACATCTGTGTGCCCAGTTCAGTCACAGCCTCACCTCAGGCTTTGTCCCTCCAAAATGGCACACTGCTACAGTCATCCCTCTCCATAAAGGGGTAGCAACTACAGACTCTGAGGATTATTGACCCATTAGCCTGATGAGTCTACTATGTACAGGTATGGACTGCATCATCAGGGACCTGATTGAAAAAGATATAGGTAATCTCCTAACTCTGGATCCCACGCAGTTTGGCTTTATGAATGGCAGATCATGCCTGCTCAATCTGGTTGACTTCTTTGAGTGAGTCACTAGTGCTGTGTATGAGAGTAAGGGACTGCATATAGCCTACCTCGATTTAGACAAGGTTTTTGATACCATTCCTCAGTCAGGAATTATTGATAAACTCACCAAACTAGGCCTCGATCCCTATATCAGTAGGTGGGCTGCAAATTGGTTCACAGAACATACAGTGTGACAGTGGCAAACTTCAAGTCAGACTGGCAAGCAGTCACGAGTGGAGTCCCACAGGGATCAGTACTGGGTAGTCTCCTGTCCAGCATCTACTTCTCAGGAGTCCACCCCAACACACAGGAACTCTGGCTGATGAAGTTCAAAGAGGACTGCAAGCTGGGAGCCACCATTAACTCTACAAGTGATGCAGACATCCTACAGAAAAGCCTCACTGAGACCAATGAGTGGTGTGGAAACCATATCCAGAAGCTTAACACCCCAAAATGCATCATCATCATCTTTGGTAAAACACTCAGTTCCCAGTAAGTACCACATCAATGGGAGCCCAATGAACACTGTAGGTGTTATAAGAGATCTGGGGGAACAGGTTACAAAAACTTCTCCTTCAACTACCACATTGCTACTGTGATAAGGACGTCCTTCTATGTGGCACATCACATTACCAAGGGTTTGGCATCCAGGAAGACAGAGGTAATTATCTCTGTCTAATCTTCCCTCATTAGACCACTCATCAAGTATAACGGCCCATTTGGCGTGTACCTCACTAGACACCTCCAACAACTGGGAAGGCCACAGAAGTACCTCACAAAGAGGTTCCTAGACATTAAACACGTCTTACACAGACAGACTCAGAAGACTCCAGCTATTCTCTATGTCATATCACCTAGTTAGAAGCTATCTGTGCTTGACTTACAAAGCCATGTCTGACCCAGCTCTTTTAGAAATGCTACATATGAAGACATCCCAATCCCTCCACACCACACATTGCAGTGACTTCTACCTCATTACCACAATCGACACAACATACTACTGGGACAGATCCCTCACCAAAATACTGCACATACCCTGGAATACACTTCCCATACATGTCATGCAGACCATATAGCTGACCCTGTTTCACAGAAATCTTAATGAGTGAATGGGTAATAGAGAGTTCACCCCAAGGATCACCGCAGTGGGTCTACTTGATATGGGCACTGGGAAGTAACATCATGTGGCACAATGGCAGGACCCTTCTATGGGCTAGGATTGTAAAGGCTCCTGTGCCATTGGCCTACTACACACTTATGAACCTATAAGAGGAATGACATCAGCAGGACTGATACATTAGGCAGTGGGTGGGAAACATATCAAAATGCTTTGGCCTACAAACATACATACCCACTTGCCAGACCAAGAGTAGAAGCCCTGCCTAAGTAGCTATTTGTACTACAGCTTTAGACAGTTATTGCACGCACTACAGAGCTTACTGACCTGACATCTGGCCAAAGGTACTGATATGGTGAATAATAGCAGGACTGATAAGGTAGGGCAGTGGGTGTTAAACTTATCAAAATACTTTGTCCTGCAAGTAGCCACACTTACAAGATGTGAGAGTAGAACCCCTACCTAACTAGTTATTTGTACTATAGTATTACACAGTCATTGCATGCACTACAGAACTTACTGAGCTGAGAGTTGGCCAAAGGTACTGATATAGGGAATGCCATCAGCAGAACATATAAAGTAGGACAGTGGGTGTTAAATGTATCAAAATACTTTGTCCTTCAAACAAACACACTTATACACATTTGCCAAATGTGAGCACAAAACTCCAACCTAAGTAGTTATTTGTACCATAATGTTACACAGTTATCACACACTCTACAGAGTTTATTGAGGTAAAAGCTGGCCAAAGGTACTGATATGGGGAATGACATCAGCAGGAGTGATAAATTAAGGCAGTGGGTGAAAAACATATCAAAATACTACTGCCTACAAACATACACACACATTTGCGAGACACAAGAGTAGAACGCCTGCCTAACTATTTACTTCTACTACAGTGTTAGGCATTTATCGTATGCACTACTGATCTTACTGGGCTGACAACTGGCCAAAGTTGCTGATAAAGGGAATGGCATCATCTGGAGTGAAAAAGTGGGGCAGTGGGAAGTGTTGTGGGTAGTAATGGCATAAAACTGTTTTACCTACAAACAAACATACACCTCCCTCCGTCTTGCACACACAACTGTCTCACACACACATACACACAGACTCACACAAACACAGACACACACAGACAGACACACACACACACACAGACACCCACACACACACACACACACACACACACACACACACACACACACACACACACACACAAACACACATACGCACACACACACTTGCTAGTATTGGGTTTAGCACTCCTACCTATCTAGTTACTTGTACTATAGTGTTACACAGTTATTGCACACTCTGCAGAGCTTATAGCGGTCATTAGTGCCAATGGTACTTCTAAGCTGAATGACAGCAGCAGATCTTGTGCAGTAGGGCAATGTGAAGTGTACTAGGTGGGAACAGTCTGCAAATACTTAGACCTACAGAGGCACACATACACGTAGGTGAAGTGATATTAGCACCCCAACCTCAGTACTATTGCACAATGGTGCTCACCTTTTATGCTTGTTTGTGCCACTGTTTAAAACCAGTATGCCACTGTCCACAGCAGAACATCACTGTATGACATTCAGGGTACCCATGTGTGTGACTAACTCTGTTGTGTCTGCCCCCCTGTGTCTCTCTGTCTATCCCTGTCTGTCTCTCACTTCTCCACATCTATGTGTGTGTATACTTGACATATATAGTTATCTGTTGGCCATATATGTCTGCATGTGTGTCACACACAACAGATGTAGCTATATCACATATGGGCCACCTACAGCTAGCTGGGGTTAATCCTGTCTGATGTGTGTGTGTAGGGGCAGTTAAGGTGTACTTAGCTGTCTGTATGCACAGATATATCTACACAATATAGTCATATAGACCAATGTAGGTTCCAACATGTCCTGTAATTCTGAAAGTGTAGGAGCATGCCCAGTGCAACCTAGTATAGTTAAAGTGGGACTCCATTCCAGAGATAAGTGAATTATGTTCCAGGGTTTTGTGTGCTACAGACAT
Organism: Protopterus annectens; assembly: GCF_019279795.1. Lineage (NCBI taxonomy): Eukaryota > Metazoa > Chordata > Ceratodontiformes > Protopteridae > Protopterus > Protopterus annectens. Next base: position 508,278,149 of record NC_056739.1, read on the forward strand.
ACCTCTCAGAAATAAAGAGGACTTTCCACTGGGTAATGGTTTGTTTTGGCAGACATTTTCTGACATATCTGTATTCTGACAGTGCAATATATTCTGTCATTACCTAGTGTCAGACATCCTCAAATCATCACATTGCTTTATCAGAGGAATACTAGCCATATGATGTGTAGACTGCTATTATAATGGCAGCCATGTACATTCCTGCCTAACAAGGCTAATTGGGAGGTGTGTCTACAGTCAGTTGAGTGATAGGCCAGCAACTTGTTGATATACTGGTTGAGGATATTCTGCTTCTGTGGTATCTGTGCAACCTGAGATGTGATATACTGGTGTGGCCATACCTGTCTGATGTACATTTTTATGCTAGGTTGTCCAGTTGTTTGGCTAGACGTTTTGTCCAATCTGCATAAACATGTGTTTTTATGGCAAATTATTTCAGTATAATTGAAGAGTGATGTTACATAATATTGACAGACATTACTGTGTCAGCCTACATAACCTTCAGACAATTCCCGCTACTGCAAACCCCTCACCCTACCAACTTTCTCAGTATGTCAGTGCAATATTTACCACACATACCTATCATTACGCCTTTGTTCCACATTTACTTCTGCCCTTGTTCAGACATGTTCCTGTCAGAGGTTTGGTGTTATGGGTGTGGGTACAGTCTGCATTGTACTGTGCAGGCATGTGCATTATATATAAAAGCAGACATAAAACAAGGAAAAAAGCCATACTGACAATGACCACTGGCAACAGTAACAAGAAACATGATTATTCACAAAAGCTCTGACACCTCAGCCACACAGCCCTCAAGAAGTCCATTATATGTGTAATATATTCCATGTAGCACTGTGACTTTCAGGTATGTTAGTGGCAGAGCAATAGATGTCACTGACATGCATAATCATTGGCACTGCAGTTATCTGCACATGGCCCTGTGACAGACAGCCTGTACCTAGGGCAGTACAAGATGACAGCCAGGAGAACATGTTGGCCAGAGCCTGACAGTATTGACCACACATGGACATTGCTCATTGACCCCTATATATCGAGTACATGCATCATGTTTTCTTATGTGTTAGGACAGCCCTACTAATCTGTGTTATGTTGCTATTTCCCTGCAAACATACATGTTACTGCATTTCTGTGGGTATATGTGGGGGGAGGGCACACCTGTCAGCTGTAGAAATTTGCAGAGACTGTGCTGATATTTGTTTTACATTTTGATTCCGTTTACCATACTATTGTGCCCTGTCTAGGTGACTCCAGGCATACCAGCAAGAAGCACAGGTAAGATTGGTATGACATACATTTGCATCTCAGACTTGTTACCTTTCAGACCCTTATTCCAACTGCGAGACCTGCTGTGCTATGACTGTGTAGGTCTGTGGAGGGGGGTGATTCAACATTGCTGCCATTTGTGGAGCTTTTCCAGACATTTCTCTCTGGTTTTCTATAGCTGTCTTGCTGTATAGGTTTGAGGGGTGGGTATGGGACCCCACACTGACATCCATGGCTGTGAGCTATGACCCTCCCCCCAGTAAGTTGGCCCCACACACATATACTGCAGTGGGATTTGCCACCTTGGGAACTGCTGCATAATGTTGGGAAGCCAGTATTGGGCAGACATTTCCAGGTGTCCCACATAGCTATCAGTTGTCTGCTGCTATCCTAATAGTCCACCCTATTCCTTTGCATGCATGCAACAATACCATACATATGCTAGCAGAACATACTGATACATTAATTTACTGTTAAGGCAACTGACCTACCTGTGATAATCGGGTGTATGGAGCTTAAGGGTTGCTTATGTTGGATGCACACAGTACACTTACTATACATGGTAAGTTACAGGAAGTGTGATGTGTGTGTTATCCCTGTTTACTGTGTGTGCAAGTAGAGAGAGGTGTCAGCCTCTGGGTGCCTACAGTATCAGTGTGGGTGATATGCATTGCCTCTTTGCCAAGTCCAGGCCATACTGGGTATGCCTCTATCTGCCTACAGGGGCTGGCTCAGGAGGTTCCTTCTCTGTGTTCCTCTGTGCCTGTGAGGACCTTGGCAATGGTGGGGGGCTGTGTGGCCCTTCCCCATCCTGATCCTGCTGCAGCTGTTTCCACAGGATCATATTGTATAGCATGGCACATACTATGAACATGTGTGCACATGTGACTGGAGAGTACTGCAATACTCCACCAGATAAAAAATCTTGATGATTGGATGGGAGATAGGAAATTCACCCCGGGGATCACTTCTGTGGCTCTGCTCGACAGTGGCACAGGAAAATAATTTTCTTGGGTGGCGAAAGCTTATATAGGCTTATATAGGCCCTAGGACCAACAGCCTAGTACCTACCTATGAACCTATGAACCTATATGTCCAGACAGTGGAAACGTGACTTGAGCATCCCAAACAAATGCCCTATAATGATCCTGGTTTGAGTATGTGCTCCATTATAATATTTTTGCATTGGTGTGTGTGCATTTCTGATGGGTGTCATCATCCACAGCTCCAGTGAATAGCCAGCATCCCCCACCAGATGGGCATACATGATGCACCCCCTGGCAATCCCTGATACTGCTGTGAGGAAAGCCAGATGTTGGAGTCGTGATAGCTTCCACGGCTGCCAGCACACACATTCATGATAATGCCCTGGGAATTGCACATGACCTGGCAGTTGATGAAGGGGGAAACCCTTGCAATTTATGTAGACCCCACTCTGCTCACTGGGTGGTGCTTTGATGTGGATGTGTGTGCAGTCTATGACACCTAGTACCTCAGAGTATTCAGCTACATGGTGGAAGAGGCGCATATTGCTGGTCAATTCCTCACAGCTGTTGGAGTAGTATATATTGTCATGGACATTTGGTAGCAAAACATCCAGGAACTGGTGGAGTACTCTGGATGCAGATGCCTGTGACACCACCATGATATCCATGTAGGCCTTTGGATAGTACCTGTAGCTAGTATTCTTAAGGCTACACATACCTTAGTATCCACTGGGATGGGTTCCCCTCTGTTCATTCTGGATGTGACGTGAGGCCAGCACAGCTCCACAATTTGCTGAGGTATGTCCCTGTCCACCCTGTAGCACTCTACTATCTCCAGGGCATGTTACCCCTGGTAGGTTACCCTGGGTCTGAACACTCTTCTCCTCCTCCTGAGTCTGGGGTGGTTGTCAGCATTATCCTCCTCTTCACCCTCAGCCTCTGGCACATACTGATGTATCAAAGCAATGGCAGCCCATAACATTTTTCCAGTTTAAATTTCCCTGCATGCATACACCAATGGTGCAGAGTTTGTGGGACAAACCCGACTGTAAGGTGTTTCATACTTTATACTGTGATGTTACAGATGCTGCCTGTATGATTGGCTAAGTATGATACATTCCAGCTGCCACCTATATTACTCATGGCTTTGATATGGCCACTGTGAGTGTTAGAGGCATTACTGGTAATTTGTGCATGATTGTCTTTATTCTGTTGTTGCCTTCTTTTTACTTACATCTCCTCCCACTTTCAGCTATGGAGCCAACTGCCAGCTGTATTATTATGTGCCTTGCTTGTCCATTGTAAGTTGCATATTACTGATTTCTACTTCATGTAGAACACAGCCACAGATATGTTTGGGTCCCATGGCAGCTTTATTATTGCCTGTGGACAATGCAGGTCTAACCATTCATCTGCCATTCATCTGCCATTGTGATTATTCCCTTAGGGGGAGTGAGGAGTAAAGCTGACACTGAATGTGTTGACAAGACTGTTGCCAATATCTGTTAGCTCAGGATAGGAGTTAGGATTGTGCAGTAACTCATAGTACTTGTGGGTATTGCTGTGGAGGTTGTTGCTATAACTTTCAAAGGCTTTAGTGATTATTGTCAGTGTCTGCTGCAATTCTGCTTTCATAGCCAGCTGTAAATGATTTCATCAGGTATTTGAAGTTGTTGTTGAGGCTAATAAGGGGGTTTACCAGTCTTGGGACACCACCTTTTTCTGCAACAGTGTCTTCCTTCTGTTGTACACTTTAGTAGTGGCAGGGACCATCACATTGGCTTCCAGTGTTTAGAGGACAGTGTCTTGGTTCCGTTGGTTATGGCTAGTACCATATATTCATGTACATGTTTGTACAGTGCATCTGTGTATGAGTCGACAGTCATGCAGCTATTTTCCATTTGCATGGGTGCAGTGAAGTAATCCATCTCTGTTTTTATGACTCTAAAGTCAGCTTTGGAGTGGTTATTCAAGGTGGTTACCTTTGTAGGGGGTGTGGGTGAGATGTGGATTGCCATGGTGATTACATCATATTTGGATCTGACCAGGTAGGGATTGACTACTTTTGTTGAGCAACGGCCCCATATGTAAGTAATCAACACAGGTCAAGATTGTTGCATCCTCTACTGGTGGTCAGTATCAGCTGGTCCAGGGCATTGGAACTGATGTTTTTCTGGAAGCATTGGGCCAGTCTATCGGTGCTTGACTCCTTTTCCTAGTTGATGGAGGGGTACTCAAAGTCTCCTACTATGTCAGTGCTGGGTTGGACCTTGATAGATGCCATGGTGTTGAGGAATGTGAGTTGACAGTCTAGGGACATTAATGTGGACCCATAGCAGGCTATGACCTGGATTGCAGTATTACCCACATTCAGTTGTACCTGAAGTATCTCAGATGCAATATGTTGGGATACTAGTCTGGAGGTGTGCATATCTGTTATTAATATGGTGACACCCCCACCAGTGGAGCTGTGGTCCATGTTTTGGGGCTGACAGCTGTGGAATGCATCATAGCCTGTTAGTGCAAGGCTGCTGTCTGCTGCTGTAAACCAGCTCTCCTTTACAGCACAAGTGTCAATGTTCTCCATTTTGAGGAGTGCTTTGAGTGACTGCATATTGAGCAATAGATGTCTGCTGTTGAGCAACATGACCCTCAGATTGATTTCATGTCTAGCTGTTACGGTGGTAATGGTATTTGAAACACTGAATAAAAATGCACTATAGGGGTGGCAAGAAACTTAACTAATACCTGGAAACCCTGGGGAGACAGATGCAGGCCATGTCTGGCAAGGCATTGAGGTCTGTCAATCATGTTATCATAAACAGAGACTGGATTCTCTGAGAATGACAAACAACACGTACACCAATGTTGAAGTCAATCATTTGCTGATAGTACTGCAGCATCATTCTGTGTGATGGTAGTATACTGCTCGGGGCTACTGTCATACCTGCTTGGGTCACATAATCTGAGAGCTCAATCATGTCTTTTGTCATGTAGTCCAGGGAGGTGCATCTCAGGTCATTCACACCCACATGTATGATGACAGAGTGATACTTGTAGTTGTTGTGGAGTGACCTGACTGGGTGTGTCATGTGTTGGATGCTGGCATGTGATAGACAGCTGGCTGTTACCTTCTCCATAATCAACTTAGTGAGTTGGACATCTGTGTGCCTTAGTATTGAGTCACCCATGATTATTGTATTGGGCATGGTGCTTAGCCTTAGGGGATTAGGTTGAGGGGCACACTGTGTAGGTGACATGTCTCCTTTGGCATGTGCTGTGTTGTGGTGGCCAAGTGGGTGTCTGTCTTGCTGGTCTGTGCTGGTGGTGTTAATGTCCATTGAGTGCCTCTGTGAAGGTGGATGTGTGGTTTGTGAGTGTATGTCAGGGGTGTGATAGTGGGTGGTGTAGCAAGCTATGTATTCCACATGGTCTGGTGCAGGTGTTGACCTTATCCTCTTGACCAGCTAGTCCAGTCTTCACTAGAGAGTGCATATTTCCAAATCTGGTGATATAGGGGTAACGCTCAGAAGTCTGAGTGTTTGGAGTTTAGAGGAGAGGAATGTCTGTGTACATGAGGCAGTTGCAACAGTGCCTCAGCATGGCCAACTGTACAGGTTAATGGGCAAATAAAAGCACATAAACCTGCACTTCAATCATGCCAGGAGGGGTGGCGTTGATTACTAAGTATTGGTGCTAATTCTGTGAGAAATGATTACTGCTGATGGCTCCCAAGTGTGCTACACTTATTGATACAATAACCTTTTGAAGTGCAAAGCTATTATGCTATTTGAAGTGCAAGAGAGAAAGAACTAGCAAGTTCTAAGGGAAAAAATGAAGGAGTACTTCCTGCCACCTGTAATACTTTACTGTGCAGTTATCAGCTCTTTTAGCCAGCTGTTAGTCCAGTAAGCTCTGTACTGTATGTGGTAACTGTGTAATACTGTAGTACAAATAGCTAGATAGGTAGGAGTTCTAATCCCAATACTGGCAAGTGTGTGGTGTGTGTGTGTGTGTTTGTGTGTGTGTGAGAATCATATACTTTTTGTTTATACCATTTTGAGTTGTGTACCACCCTTTACACTTCCTCTCATCCTAATTTGCTAGTCCTGCTGATGTCATTCACCTTACAAGTACCTTTGGACTAGGTGAAATCATGTAAGCCCTGTGGTACATCCAATAACTGCAAAACCCTATATTAGAAATAACTAGATAGGCAGGAGTTGTAATCTCAATACTGGCAACTGCTTGCATCTGAGAATCATATACTGTGTGTGTTATTCCATTTTGATTTGTGTAGCACCCTATAAATGTCCCAACACCCTACTTTACTAGGCCTGCTGATGTAATTCACCTTAGAAGTACCTTGGGACTAGGAGAAATCATGTAAACTCCATGGAATCTGTCCATATATGACAACTGTTTAAGGCCTAGGATTATTTTTGTGAGGTAATTTTATGGCCTCTCCAGTTGTTGCAGGTGTCTAGTGAGGTACATGCCAAATGGGGAATTGTACTCGATGATTGGCCTAATGAGGGAAGAGTAGAGGGAGACAATTAGCTCTTTGTTCCTGGATGCAAACCCTTAGTAATGAGATGTGCCACATAGAAGGACTTTCTGACCACAGTGGCAATGTGGTGGTCAAAAGAGAGGTTGCTGTCAACTTGTATTCCCAGATCTCTTATAATGCTTTTTATGTTCAGTGGACTACCATCGATGTGGTAATTTATGGGAACTGAGTTTTTTCCCAAAGGGGATGGTGACACATTTTTTGGCATTGAGCTTAAGGCCATGGTTCTGACACCAGTTGTTGGTCTCAGGGAGGCCTTTCTGCAAGATGCCAACATCACTTGGGGAGTTAATAATAGCTCCCAACATTCAATTATGTGCAAACTTTGTCAGCCAAAGTCCCTTTGTGTTAGCCTGGACTTCAGAGAAGTAGATACCAAAGAGAAGGGGACCCAAGACCAAACCTTGTGGGACTCCACTCATGACTGGTCAGCAGTCTGACTTGGAGTCAGATACTTTAAAACAGTGTGGGGTCCATCTGTGAGCCAGTTTGCAACCCACTTAGTAATATAGGGGTTGATTCCTAGCGTAGTGGTTTTTCTATGATTCCTGAGTGGGGAATGGTATCAAAGGCCTTGGCCAGATGAAGGTAGGCTGTATGAACCACCTTGCCATCATCCACAGTTCTGGTGACTGACTCAAAGAAGTTGACCAGGTTGAGCAGGCATGATCTACCCTTCACAAAAACAAATTGTGTGGATCCAGAGTTTGGAGATTCCATATATCCTTATTTATTAGGTCCGTGATGATGCATTCAATAGCTTTGCAAATCAGACTTGTCAGGCTAATGGCGCGATAGTTCCAGGGGTCTGTAGTCACTCCTCCTTTGTGGAGAGGGATTACTGTAGCAGTGCACCATTTGGTATGGACCAACCTGTGGTGAGGCTGTGATTGAACAAGGCACACAGGTGTGGTGCCAGTTCACTCTGTAGTTCATGTAAAACACAGCCAGGCATATTATCAGGTCCCATAGAAACTGTATTCTTGGCCTTTGACAGTGCTGTTTTAGCCTGTGCAGCAGTAATACTGGGTGCCTGGTAGTCTACTGGTATTGTTATTGGTACATTGGTGGGGGCGAGAGGGGTTAAGTTGGCATTGAATCTGTCAGCCAGTATAATGGCAATATCTGTTGGCTTGGCATAGGAGGTACCATTGTGGAGTAGCTCACAGCAAATCTGGGTATTGCCATGAAGATTCTTTACATAACTATAGAAGGCCTTTTGGTTGTCTTTACTATCTGCTGCAATTCTGTTTTCATAGCTAGCTGTAGATGATTTGGTGAGGAATCTCTACCTTTTGTTGAGGCTGATAAGGGAGTTTTTCCAGCCTTGGCACTTCACCTTATTCCACATCAGTTTCTTTTTTCTGTTGTAGAGTTTGTTTATGGCAGGGGCCCACCATATTGGCTTTCTTTTTTGGAGGAGAGTGTCTTGGCTCTATTGGGTATGGAGAGATCCATGCATTTGTGTATGTGTTCGTATAATGCACTGGTGTATGATCTGGCAGTCATGCAACTATTCTCCATTTGCATGGGTGCCGTGAAGTTAACCACCTCTGTTTTTGAAGCCAAAGTTTAGATTTGGAGAGGTTTTTCATGGTGGTTACCTTTTCAGGGGGGTGGGAGGGATGATAATTTCCAAGGTGATTAGTTTGTGGTCAGATCTAACCAAGAAGGAGTTGACTATTGGTGTAGAGCAATGGTCACCATGTTAGTAATGACCAGGTCAGGGATGTTGCTATTTCTAGTTGGGGTTCTAACGAGCTGGTCCAGGGCATTGGAATTAATGAATACCAGGAAACACTGGGCAAGTGTATTGCTATATGAGTAGTTTTCCCAGTTAATGGAGGGGTAGTTGAAGACGTCTAGAATGAGAGTGTTAGGTTGGACCCTGATATTCTCCTGGGTGCTTAAGAACATGGACCGTGGGTCTTGTGACATGGTTGGGGACCTATAGCAGGCTATGACCTGAATCTCTGTCTTACCGAATGTTAGTTGCACCTGTAGTATCACTGATGCGTCATGTTGGGCTACCAATCAGGAGATGTGTGCATCCTTTATGAATACGGAAACACCACCACCTTTGGAGCTTCTGTACAAGTTCCTGGGCTGAAAGTGTAGGGGTGGTTTCTGCTGCTTTGAACTAGGTCTCTGTTACAGCACAAATCTTGATGTTATCCATTTTAAGGGGTGCTTCGAGCGAGTGCATTTTGAGATTTACACTTCTAGCATTGAGCAGCATGAGGAGAGGCTGGACTCTGTCCTTCTGAGCTGGGAATTTCTGGTTAAAGCTTATAGTGCCGGCATAGTTGAACTGCTTCTTACTGAAATTGGTACACCTTGTTTGCTGTAGCATAGACTAGATCCAGACCTGCTGAATCTAGCTTTGTTTGTATAACTTGAGCACTAATCCAGGCATTCTTTAAAGTATTCAGTTGTATTTATTACTGCTGGTAGTAACTTGATTAAAGTGTAGCTATCATTTCTAAGTCTTTTGGATTAAGCACTTGGGCTTCAGACCAGTTGTTTTACATTAGGAAGGTTTGTGGCCTGCACTGTGGTGGCAGGACAGGTAGCTTACATCCTTCTAAGTTGGGAACTGCTGATTGAGAGCTCATTGTCTGTTATTCTAAAAGTGTATTACTTCTGGTTTAAGCACTTGGGCTTCAGGCCAGTTATTTTACGTTAAGAAGGATTGCGGTCTGCACTCTTGTGGGAGGAGAGGCTGGACTCTGCCCTTCTGAGCAGGGAATTTTTGGTTAAAGGCTTATAGTGCCTGCATATTCTAACTGTTTCTTACTGAAATTGGTACACCTTTTTTGCTGTAGCATAGACTAGATCCAGGCCTGCTGAATCTAGCTTTATTTATATGCTTGTTGTTTGTTTATTTCCCTGAAACGCTAATTCCACCTAAAACGCAGCTGTTTAACACTTCTGTGGCTCCCTAGTGATATCTGCATTGCTTACTGTACTTATTTCCTTGTTTCACTTGAAAGAAAGTTACTGTTTGTCGTTTTTGCATTTAAGTTACCTGTAACACATTGCATTTAAGTTACCTGGCACTTGCTCACTAAAGCAATTATGTAAGTCAGCTCTAAAAAATTAAAAGCACTACACACTCACAAACTCCCCTTGAGTACCTTGTTCCCCATTGGCCCTTTTTTTCAATTATAAAGGAATTCCCAATACTATTTTAGCATGTCCAAAGGTCAGTTGTCAATCTCCTCTCCGGTCCAGCTGGTGAATCTGGGAATCTTGAGGCAATGTTACAACTGCCTCATGTACACAGACAACCCTCTCCTCCTCCCAACAAATTCCAACACATGTGAGAGATGCAACCATATAGCCAAACTGGAGGCTAAGCTCTCTCAACTCAGTACTGGCGTAACCAGTCAGGAGGAGAAGGAAACCACACTCATTACAATTCCAGTTCACATAGACCTACCACGACAACAAACCAAACACATAAACACACAAAAACATACTCGGAGGCTCTAAATAAAAATCTCCCTAAGCAGCAGAGACCTCCAAAGCAGACACCCAAGCAACCGCTACCCCAAAACAAAACACGTGCAACACATAGCTCACAAAGTCAGTGTGCCGAACAGTTACAGCCCTTAAGGCTAAACAACACACCTGATACACTTGTAATAGGTGACTCTATCGTCAGGCACACTGACGTCCCGCTCACCAGGCTGAACAAGGAGAAGGTCACTGTGAGCTGTCTGTCGGCCGCTAGGATCCGCCATATAACACAAGTACTCAGGTCACTCCAAGGCAAGTACAAATATGACTCAGTCATTGTCCATGCTGGTGTGAATGACCTGAGATGCACCTCCCTGGACTACATGAAAAGAGACATAGAGGAGCTCTCTGAGCATGTAGCCCAGGCCGGTATGACCCTGACCTTGAGTAGCATCTTACCCTCACCAAGAATGATGCCACAATATGAAGAAAAGATGATCAATTTCAACAATTGGCTTAAGTGTTGGTGTCATTCAAACGGGATCCAATGCCTGTCAGCCTGGGATGACATGCTCGACAAGCCACGATGCTTTGCTAGGGGCGGCTTGCACCTGTCACACCTGGGCTTTCGGATATTGGCAAAGGCTCTTGCTACCCCCATCGTGCCTTTTTTAGGCAAGGCTCAAAAGACAAACCCACCTCCATAGGTATCACAAGGGATAAGAAACTAAGAGTAATGCTACTCAATGCCAGAAGTCTAAACCTCAAGATGCATGCACTCGAAACTCTCCTTAGCATGGAGAACATCGATATCTGTGCAGTAACAGAAACCTGGTTCAAGGCTCCCGAGAGCACCCCAGCACTACCAGGTTATACCTCATACCATGCTTTTTGGCCCCAAAACTTGGACTGAACCACAAAAGGAGGGGGAGTATCAATATTCGTCAAAGATACCCACACCTCCAGGTTGGTGGCACAGCACGAAGCATCAGAGACTATCCATGTGCAACTAACTGTGGGTAAAACTGCCTTACAGTTTATAGCCTGCTACAGACCACCCTCCCAAACACAGGAACCCCACTCGGCCTTCCTGAGAATATTGGAAAATATTAAGGTCTCTCCAAACACCATTATATTGGGTGACTTCAACTACCCAAACATAGACTGGGAGCATTACTCTAGCTCCAACACCCTAGCCCAAAGGTTCCTAGAATTTATTAACTCAAATGCTATGGAGCAACTTGTTACCACTCCCACAAGAGGGGAAAACATACTGGACTTGATCATCACCAACATGGAGACACTATGATCCAGACCAGAAGTGTATCCCTCACTGGTAAGATCAGACCATAAACTAATCTCACTGGATATTCACATCCCGACCCCACCCCCTGCCCAGAAAACCACAGTGAAAAACTTCTCTAAAGCAAATTTCACATGCCTCAAAACCAAGGCGAAATCCTTCAATGCCCCCGGGCCTGTGGAAAATACGGCCCAGACCGCAGAATCCTTTATAAATGCATTCTATGAACACCTTCAGGAATGCATGGATCATGCAATCCCAAATAAAACCAAGACCCAATCCTCCAAAGGCAGACGTCCTGTCTGGTGGACCCCAGCCATAAACAAACTATACAATAGAAGGAGGAGGCTACTACATGATAGAGCAAAATCTCAAAAAGGGAAGGCATCTCTGATCAGTATTAGCAAAAAACTACAGGCACTCATAAAATCGTCTAAGGCCAGCTTCCAGAGAAAAAATTGCACAGGACACTAAGGATAATCACAAGGCTTTCTTTAGTTATGTTAGGAACCTGGGTGGGAATTCCCAGATATGCTCAGAATTAGTCCAAAATGACAAAAAATACACCGAGCCCACAGACATTGCCAACATCCTAGCTGACAGGTTCAGTGCAAACTTCTCCCCCCCCCTCCCCACCAAAAGGGCAAATATCTATCCCAACAGAGTGCTGCCCCCCTGACATCTCAGATGCTCAGGTAAGAGCTGCCCTCTCCAAAGCAAAAAACACAGCATTAATAGGACCAGAAGGTGTCCCGGGCTGTATCCTACATGAACTCCAAGAAGAGCTAATCCCAAACATAAAACTACTGTTCAATCTTAGCCTTACTACAGGATATGTACCCAAAGAGTGGTGTACAGCAACAGTGGTCCCTCTCCACAAAGGTGGTGCCTCAACAGATCCTGGAAACTATCGCCCCATAAGCCTGACTAGCTTGGTCTGCAAAGCTATGGAAAGGATCATCATGGATCTCATAAATAAAGATATTGGGGACCTACAGACACTGGATCCTACCCAGTTTGGCTTTGTTAAGGGCAGATCCTGCCTCTTAAACCTGGTCGATTTCTTTGAAACAGTCACCAAGGCCATTGACGAGGGGAAGGTGGTCCACACAGCCTACCTGGACCTGCAAAGCCTTCGATACAATACCCCACTCGGGCATTATAGATAAGCTCACCAGCTTAAATATAAACCCCTATGTCACTAGATTGGTTGCAAACTGGCTCAAGGACAGAACCCACATGGTTAGAATTGCTGGAGCCATGTCAGGCTCCAAACCAGTTACAAGTGGTGTCCCACAAGGCTCAGTCCTGGGACCTTTCTTGTTCGGTATATATTTTTCGGCGGTACAGGCCAACACGGAAGGACTGTGGCTGACCAAGTTCGCAGATGATTGCAAACTGGGCACCATAATCAACTCTCCAGCCGACACAAGCATCCTCCAAAAGGGCCTCATAGAAACAGACAACTGGTGCCAGAGCCATGTCCTCAAGCTAAACGCCAAAAAGTGTATAGTCATCCCCTTTGGCAAAAACAAAGTGCCCACAAATTACCACATAGGTGGTAATCCATTAAGTACAGAAGAAGTCATTAGGGACCTGGGGACCCAAGTTGATAGCAATCTCTCATTTGACAACCACGTGGCCAAAGTGGTTAGAAAAACATTTGATATAGCCTACCTAATCATGAAGGGATTCACATCTAGATCAGGGGACGTCATCGTGCCTCTTTACTCATCCCTCATCAGGCCCATAATTGAGTACAATGCCCCTTTTCGGATGTACCTTTCCAGACACCTGCAGCAACTGGAAAGACCCCAAAAGTACCTCACCAAGAGGATCAAAGGGCTCAAACAGATGCCATATGCTGCCCAGTTAAAGAAACTCCAGCTCTACTCAGTGGCATACCGCCTGCTCTGAGGCGATCTGTGCCTGATGTATAAAGCCATGTCCAACCTGGAATTAATGGACATGCTGCACCTCAGAAAATCCAAATCCCATCGAGCTACGCGCTCGAGAGACTTGAACCTCAACACTGAAATAAATAGGACATGCTGGAGGGACAGATTCATAACCCAGAGGCTCCCTTCACTCTGGAATAAAATCCCAGTCCAGGTTAGGCAGAGTCCCACATTGACTCTCTTCAAGAAGAATCTTGATGAGTGGATGGGAGATCGTAGGGTTACCCTGGCTATCACTTCTGTGTCACTGTTAGACAGAGGCACAGTATACTAACCTCAAAAAAAGGCATAGCAAAATTAATTTAAAATGGGTGGCGAAAGCCAAACACACTCTGGCTAGGCTTATAAATGCCCTAGGGCAGATAGCCTAGTATGAACCTATGAACCTATGACCCTCAGATTGCATTTGTTTGTAGCTTTCATGGTGGTAATTTGGTCTTTGAAACAGCCTATAAAGAAACTATAGGAGTGGCAAGAGCCTTGGCCAGTATCCTGAAGCCCAGGATGGACAGATGCAGGCCATCTATGGTAAAGCATCAAGGTCTGTCAATCATGTCGTCCGAGGCAGACAGACACTGTATATCTTTGGAATGACACCAGAAACTTAGCCAATTGTTGAAATCAATCAGTTACTGCTTGTACTGTGGTATCATTTTGGGTGACGGTAGGATGGTGCTCAGGGCTAGGGTCATACCCACCTGGGCTACATAATCCGAGAGATAATCCATGTTTCTTTTCATGTAGTCATTGAGGTATGTCTCATTTCATTCACACCCACATGTACAATTACAGAGTCATATTTGTACCTGTTGTTGAGGGACCCGAGTGTCTGCGTTATGTGGTGGATCCTGGCACCTGACGGGCAGCTGACTGTTACTTTCTCCTTATTCAACCTAGTGAGTGGGATATCAATATGCCTCACTCTCAAGTCACCTATGACTAGTGTGTTGGGCATGCTGTTTTGCTGTAGGGATTTTGGCTGAGTGGCACACTGTTTAGGATAGTTATGTGTTTTGTGATTGGAGTTGTGTTGTGGTGGTCAAGTGCATTTCTGCCTTGGAGAGCTCTGCTGCATGAGTAGATTTGTAATGAGAGCCTCTGCAAAGGTGGGTGCGTGGTTTGTGTTTTTATGTGAAGGCAGTACTAGTGTGTGTTTTGGAGGGCTATGTGTTTCATGTCATGTGGTGCAAGTGTTGACCTTCTCCTCTTGACCAGCTAGTCTGGTCTTGGCTGGAGAGTGCGTAACTTCCAATTTGGTGATATAGGTGCATCTGTCACAAATCTCAGTGTTGGGAGGTAAGAGGAGTGAGTTGTCAGTGTACATGAGGCAGATGCTACATTGCCACAGGATGCCCAAGTTCAGCAAGTTAATAGGAGAAACCACAAGGAACTGACCATTAAACATGCCTGGAGGGGTGGGCATTAATATAAGTACTGGAGTTGTTTCCTTGTAGAATATTTAGTACTGGCAGCAGTTTTGTGTGTTACAGTAATTGCTACAAGAAGACTGGTATAGTGGTAGTCTAATAAGCTAGTAAAAGTGCAGGATAGGAGAGAACTAGCAGATCTAAGGGAACAATTGAAGAGCAGACTTTTTGGCACCGCTCAGATGCTTACAAACAGTCCTGGATACATCAAAGCTGTATCTGGAATAGACTACTTACAGGAAAGGCAGGAAACAAGCTTAGAATTATTTTTTTTTTTGGAAAATTATATGTGGTCTGTATCCCTTAACAATGCCCATGTGCGTGATATTGTTTCCAAATTGGCCACAGTGAGGGTAGTGACATACATGTCTGTATCAAGCATCATACCTGCCTGCAACATCATGCTGATACAATGTCTGCTAGACTATCACTTGTCCAGGCTTGTAGAAGCACTACATGACTCCACATCCTATGCCTGGTTGGTTATCTCACCATCCATGGAGACATGCAGAACATTACCTGTTGTAAGAGGTAGTGTGTTATGCCCCATGTACATAATCTATGTAGGGCATGTCATGTGTATGTAGTAGTACAGTACATAATGGTGGAAATGTAGGTTTACTAAACTGTGTATTGCCAACTGTGTTTATATTACTGTGTGCACATCCCATGTGTCAGTCCTTACTGTGTGTATGCAAAGGATATACCATGTTATCTCCCTGTTCCACCCTGTGAACTCATGAATACATACCGCAGACCTGCCATAGACAGTATTATGCATGCCCTCATCAACTGCATCAGGGTTGAGTGTATGGGAAAGAAATGGGAGGGCCAACAGGTGTTGACAGGTGAGTCTGTTGCAGTTAATGTAATGGCTACTCTTATGAGGGTCCTGCTAACAGTACTGCAGTAACATGTACTGTATGAATGAGACTGTGGTAGTACACAACACTGAGCTGACACGTTTGAAGGCTACCTGTCTGCAACAAGAGTTATGTATGCAAGGTCACACTGTCTGACAACAGTGTCCCTCGCACACATTTGCATGCATACACACCTGGTACATGTACATATAAAGCTGTACCTTGCCTATGACACAGTCTGTGTATTCCCTGTCTGCCATACTCCCTCTTGGGAACATCTGCAGGGCCACAGCCTGCAGACACACAGCAACCTGTAACACTAACAGAATAAAGCATGTCAAACTACATTCAGTCAGTGGTTCTAACAGTGGTGCTAACAGCAATAATGCCTCCTGGCTAATATGGTACATATACCTGCATGTGTACCTATAACAAATGGAAGCAGAGACAGCACCTTACATAATATTACATAATATTAGATAGCTTCACTGTACTATATTCACCCTGTGCATCAGACCTATTTTAGTATATCCCTGCATCGATGGTATTGATGACAGGAATGTGGCACAGGTATCATCATATGCACAGGGTGTGGTGTGGGTTTGCCAGAGGCCAAGGCTGGGCCATACAGTTGACATCATGTGTGTGTGTTTGGAGTGGTATCCAATAGATGGGCTGTGCAGAGGTGCTGTGTGTCTCTGGAGGTGACCTGCCTGGGATACAGATGTGTGTGTATGAAATACACAGAATCACGCTGTGTAGCTGGCTTACACAGTAGTACATTGGACAGCTGTGTACTGTACAGATCACCATCTCTGGGCACAGACATCGGAACTGGTCCTACCAGGGGTATCACTGGCACCACCAGGCCCAAGGCTAGATGCAGTACTCCTTCCTGATGATGACTGCTGTCTGCTGGATCCATGCCCCTGACAGGACTGGACAGGACCACGTGGCCATGGCCTGCTCCAATGTGATGTGGACAGCAACCTCTCTTTGGTAGTGCTGGTGTCACTGCCACTAAAGGAGTGTGAAGGTGCATGGCTCGATAGACTCTCATCTGTTGCTGGTGATGACCTACATCCACATGGCAAATGCCCATTTCCCACCACATGCTCAAGCACAGACATGCCACTGTCGAGGATTGCCAAGGTCACACTCCACTGCCTGTTCATGACCTCAGTATTTTGATGTGTGGCCTCAAAAAGGTCATATATGTCACCATGTAAAGCAGGGAGAGTTACATCCACCACCTTGAGTATTTGTGTGTTGTGGCATTCATTATGTTCATGTGCATCCATGACAGCCAGCAACATGTGTCTGGTGACTCCTTCTGTGGCACTTACAACAGTGGCCCAATGAGCAGCATTCCTCCTTCAAGCACACCTGTCCATCAGCCTGTATGGGACCTTGTCTCCACTCTAGCTATGGCCGGTGTATACACTCACAGCTGCCATAGTCAGCACAGTAGCCTGTACAATGACACCACTTGCCAACTGTCCATCATCTGTGGCCACTAGTGACTGGGTATGTGTGAGCATTGTCACTGTAGGGATGATGTGGACAGGAGTGAGATGCCACTAATGGCACAGATTCAGCCCCTGACAACCCCACCTGTACCTCACTGTTCCTATCATCATTGTCAGAGTCTGCAGAGATAATGACATCAGTTTCCAAAAGGGGGGACCCCAAAACCCATTGACACCTGTGAGGGGAAAACAACATATGCACACTAATACCTGCACTTTGATGTTGGTTGGTACACACACACACACACACACACACACACACACACACACACACACACACACACACACACACACACACACACACACACACACACACACACACACACACACACACACACACTTACAGGTGAGGTGGCACATTGCCCAAATGGTGACATGCATGACACACAACCCTCAACATCATGCATTGCAGCCAGTTTAACTACATGTAACTAATAATAAAGATCTCTGTGATGCATGACTAGTGTTAGTATGTGATGGCCGTTCACCAGAACATGAGTCTGCACCCATGTACACATTATTGCTGTTCACCTGTATAGCACAGTGGCAAATACTAAAGCACATATCTCACAACTGTACAGATCATCATAGGAATCTTGCTCATATGTTTGCTCTGTTTCTCATAACCCCTGTGTTTCTATGATGCATAACTTGATGATCTGAGGAGTGACATCACTGTGATTAATGACATACATTTGAGTGTCAGACCTCCAAACCAGCAGTGAATGTACAGTCACACAATTCCTGTTATACCACCGACCTTCTAAGCTTACAGTGGATATGATAAGTGTACACAACCCTGTTAAGATGCCATGTTCTTGTAATATACAAGATGAGGCTGCAGTAATGCATTCAAATATGTTACTCACCATTCATATGACATATGACCTGTGCAATCTAATCGATAAACAAACACATGTGTTACGTATAAAATATAATGACTGCAATATATAAAATATGGTGATTGCATAATTATGTACACCCTTAAAATGATACTTCATTGAAGCACCTTGTAAGTGACTTACAGCATTCACTCTTCTTGTGAAGGTGTCTGTCTGCATAACATATCTTGACTTGGCATTATCAGGCCAATCTTCCATGCAAAGGTCACCCGAGTCTGCCAGATTGCATGGGCAGCTCATATGCACAGCCCTCGTTAGGTCACACTGGTGTTTTACTGTCTGGTTTAGGTGTAGACTCTGGCTGGGCCAATCCATAACCATTAGTGTGCTCAGGTGGAGCCATTCCAAGGTACCTTTGGATGTATGCTTCGGGTCTTTGTCATGTTAAAGGCTGACAGACCTCCCCATCATCAGCGCTCTTGCCAATGACTGATGGATTTTGGGCAGACGTGGGAGTTATTTGGAAATGGCCAGAATTCCCAATACCATGACTGGTATGACTTTGGAACAGCATCCCCACAGTGGGCCACTGCCACCAGTGTGATTCACCATGGGGATGTTGGTCTTCAGGTTATGAGAGGTGTTGCTTGTGCACCATTGTGGCTGTGAGGTTGATCCATAGTCTCATTACACAATGACACACTTTCACACATGACTTTGGGAGATGTGATGTGCTGTACTGCAATTTGTATCCAGCCCGGATGTTTTCTGGTGTGGGGAAATGCTTCCATCTTCTCACACTACTCCATGGGCTAGACGTATGCAGATATGGGAGAGTGTTCCCACAGGTAGTACACAAAACTAGTACTAGCAAGAGATTCCTGCAACTTCTTCAGTGTTCCTGTATGTCCCATGGGAGCCTCCCTGACCAGATCTTGACATGTCTTGTCATCATTTTTGGAGGGAAGTCCAGTTCTTTTCAACAGCACTGTTGTTCCATATTCAAGCCACCCTTTGACAACTGTCTCCACTGTGTTCCATGATGTATGCAATGCTATTGTAATGTTGATGTACCCTACTCTTGACTGATACCTTTCAAATATGAGATCCCTTTGCTGCTTTGTCAGCTGTCTGCAAGCCATGGCTGTTGCTGTTGCAGGCAACTGAACAAATGTCATGATTATTCCAGTTGGACAGCAGACTGTTATTTGGTGTTAGTCAGAGTGCCTTTACTTGATGGCAGGTGTGTACTCTTGCAGACTGTATGTTGACAGTAAATTACAGGCTGCTGCAATAACATATTATTTGAAGGATGTGCACACATATGCATCCAGCTTATTGTCAGATTTGTGTACTCCATATTTGGTGCCCAGCAGAATAATTGGGTTTACAGGTGAATTGTTCATGTCATAGGTCACATTACAGTTTAGAAAAGGTGTGGACTGACATATTGTGGTCTCAAATTGTATAAATATATCACAATTACCCGGCACCTTAACAGCGGTGTGTACACTGTTTATATCCACTTTATGACAGTAATGTGTCACACATGTCCCTACCTTAGACCATTTGTCCCCCCATTTTGATGGTCTCTGTCCAGAAGTCTTGCACTGTCAGGTCATGAGGTATGCTACAGGGATGTTACATTCTCATCAGATAGGCCCCTGTGGTGACCTGTGTGATGCAATTCAGTTAATCCCAACACAAGTGTACTTGCACATAAAGCAATTTGACTATGAGTGATAATTGTGTGCATGGTACATTGCATGGCCTTCACATGCCTGGGATATTGGCAAACCACAACAGAACAATTGCATACTCACCAACTGCAGGCTGCCATCCCACATGCAGACCAGAGGGACCTAGGTAGTTGTGGGAGGAAAGTATTGTCAGCAGACCTACATGTGGCATTTGTACAGGATGGATGCAGCATGTCTGCACATTTACAGAACAACCCCCAATACTACACAATTTACTGTCCTTCAACATAGATGTGCAAGCCTGTGCATTAGGAAACCCCATCCACAACTGTAATCTGACCTGACACATGAATGTAGATACTCTAAAATTGCAAGTATGCCTGCTACACTAGTCTAGTAATCTACACTTGGGCCTTACCTGCACACTCCTCATCAATTGCCTGGGTGCCTCCCACTGCCAGTATGTGGGGGGGTCTGTACTCTGATGTTGTACTTGGATGGGTGCTCCAAGGTACCCGAGGAGCTCCTTGGTGGTTGTCAGTGGAGCTGCATGGCCAAGCCCACACCTGTGGCTTTGTGGTCCCTGGCCACTGCAGCAGCCCTTTGTTGAGCATGGTGTATGAGGTCACTTTCACTATGCCTGACCTACTCGTATGTACATGTGTGCAGGCCAACATTATTTACCCTGTGGACAAGGTCGTCCTACAAGCTGCTCCTCTCCTGCAGATGTTAATGGCGCCAGCCAAACATTATGGCATGGTTCTGTACTATGGCTTCTATGATTATATTTGTCTCAGCCACTGAGAAGTTGACCTTTGCTGATGCAACATTGCACCGGGAAGACATAAAAAAGGGAGACACATCACAGGACCTTATACATTTGGCAATAGTATGTACAGTTCTTGCACAGCTATTTTGTGTACCAGTAGCATCCACTCACAACCACGCCATACTCCTGTAATGTATCAGCACTGTATCTGCTTGCGTTGCACTGCTGGTCTTGGAGTGTCATATTCCCCCCAATGAGGGCTAGTTGATTCCGTAATCCTCCGCATTCATGTCTGTGTAGAGGGATTACATTGACCATCATCCATGTGGATGGGTGTGAATGTTGCCAACACTTGGTGTGAATACAATGTGTAATGGAGCTGGCAGAACATGCCTGAGTTCATGTAGGATGCAGAGAGGGATATTATCAGGTCCCATGGATACTTATGTTTGTTGTCTTTCAGTAGGCAATATGTACCTGCTCACTGGTAATGAGGGGAGGGGCTTGGGTGCTGTGCATATCCACCTATAGTGAAGCTGAGCCAGGGGGTGGTGTTTGCCCTAAACCTATCCACAGCAGGTTGGCTATAGCTATGTTGTGTGTGCGTATGTGGTCTGATTGGCCACCATTACAGGGTGGGTTGGTTTGTTGCCTCAGAGATTGCAGACATATGTGAAGATGGCCTTGTGATTGGCCTTGGTGTATGTGTCCAATTTGTACTCATAGTTAGCCTTACAGTACTCCACCTGTTGCCTTATATGCTTGATCAGACAAAAGCTGCCTTGATGCCAAGTTGGTGCGTGCTTCTGATTTGCCCTCTACAGCCAATATAGGGACCAAGTCTGTGGTTTGTGCATTGCTGCTGTCCACCACAGGCTTTCAGCCTACCTTGAGGTGGTTGATGTCCTGTTGGGTATTGCTGAGGCCATAAAGCCATATAGGCACCCACATAGTATTGCGTTGTGGGCCTGGACACAGCTGCTAGTTCCAACATATGGGATGCCCTTCATATGGGCCTTGGCCATTTCCATCATTTCCATTGCCTGTGCAGGGCACATTACAGTGGTGTAGGGGCTACAGCTTCATAGACAGTAGGTGGAAATACTTCACAGGACATGACATGCGGAGACAGCCCAACAACATGGGGAACAAAGCTCCAGATTTTGGCAAAGATTGTATGTCATTAGTGCTGTTATACACATGGAGGGTTGCTACATTGACAGGGTTTGTCTGGACATGCATTTACTGGGTGACTTGACATCTGACAGTGATATTTGTCTGACATACCTCTCAACTGTCATATTGTCCACAGACTGGCCAGATGTTTGCATATTATGGTTGGTCTATTCCTCGAACAACATCTGTTTTTGTGGAGTTGGTAGGATAATGTGAGGATTGCAGTCAGTAAGTGGTGACATCCATTGGTGTTCCTGACATCATATCCTTCAGGGATGTTCTGTTACAACAACATGTATAACATCGGCTACTGTTTCAATTTTTGCACCATTATATGTGATACGCCCCTCTTTCCAGCCCCCTTTCTCACAAGTATACCATGCATTGTCCAGATGTCCCTCACTGTATCTACTTCACTTACACAACATCCCACATAACTGAAATGGAAAACACTAAGCTGACAACACTGACACTTCACAACACCAAAACAACACATACCCGACACACACAATACCAACACTTCAAAACCCCAACACTCCACTGTAAAAAATACACACAACAACACACACAGACAACATACAAAAGAAAAAAACACAACACTCAACATAACACTAACTAGTAACCCTCACTCACACACTGCCCATCATCTACACTAAACTAAACCCTGGCCACTAAAACAACACATACACTACAAATAAAAAACTTTGAACACTTACTTTCACATTTCACATTCTTGCTGGGGGGCTACACCCCCCTGCACCTCCCATGGGGCGGTTTTCCCCCATACCCCCGTAACTTAAATATACCAACTCCGAGATCACACTATGTCCACAAGAGCAGATTTCCTGTTACGTTCAAGTTGGACTGCCAACCATTCTGAAGTCGACCTTCTGACGTATCGGTCATCTGACACATCCAGCATTTCGGCTTGGCTTTTACTGTGTCAGTCTACTGAGATTTCGGTACTCTCATGTAGACCCCCTGCACTACAAGGTACAGTGGTATGGTATATCATTAAATTACCAACTGCACTCTAGTTATCTTGCCAATGATCTGGATGACTCCTGGCCATGGTATGCAGCAGTGGTCAGGGTTATGGGTCCACACCTTGGGAATTCTGTAGAAATCTGCACATCTGACAATTATGTATGTCTAGCCATTGTGAACAGACTTCCAAGATTGTGTAGCAGTGTTGTGTGTATATGTTTGTTGGGCTGGGTAGGGAGAGTAGCAGATGTGAGTGCCATACATCCTTTTTCTATCTGACTCTGCCTGCTGCTACAACTACTGGCAGTCTATCAGGTCTGTATGCTTGTGGGGGCTGACTGTGACATGTTCTATAACACCTCAGGATTCCCAGTACACTGTGACTTGGGGCAATATATGTAAGGGTAATGTGTGAGTGGCAAATGGTATGTGGTTGCTCATACAGTATTGTACTGTTGTGTTCAGTTTGCTTACTAGTATGTTTCTGTGACTGTGGTGCACTTGTTTGGGGGTATGCACTTGCACACCGGTGTCTGTTTTCTACCAGTGTTACATCCCTGTAGTGCCTGTTATATTTGCTAATGCATGTGTACAGTCCGAGAGCTAGACCTGGGTAGTGTTATGTCAGTCTGATTGTAGTTTTGTCATTCCTCAGTAGCTCAGTGTACTTTACCTAATGTGTTATGTCCACATATTCAAAGGATGTCCAGTTGTCTGGCCAATTTCTTTGGTCTGGTCCCCGTGACTGTTATGTATGCATGACACATCAATGGGATGATGTGGGATTTGAGGTCAGTAACTAATGAGAAGCAATTGAGTCCTGGAATTGTGATATTTCAGTTGATATATATCAGGACATACCCTGTTACTACATGAACTTTCTCGGCTTATCTACTGACATATTTTTGACTTGTCCCTACTTTCAGGCTATTGTCCCCCTCACTTTGTCAGGCTTGGCCCAGATTCATTGCACTAAGGGGTTCTGAGCATACTTCTACACTGCCACAATTTTCAGAGAATGTCCAGATGTTTGGACCAAACTTTTGTTCAATTCCACAATGTATTTCAATTTGTCTGGTAAATCACAGTGATGATCCAAGGATTTATGTCAGTAAATAAATGACATGACATTTCAGTTTCCATCCTCATATCCTTCAATAATTGTCTGCTGAAACACACAGTGTTGCTGTAACACGTCTTTATTTATAACACCAATTTTTGAAATATGTCCATATATGTGGCTCATCCCCCCCCCCCCCTTACAGCCTTTGTACAGGTTCCTTGCACTAACAAGTTGAAAAGGATGGTTCTGAGGTATAACTGCACTGCATATTATATATATATATATATATATATATATATATATATATATATATATATATATTGGTCTATGTTGCTTGATCGAAATCTCACAATCTCGAACAAGCAACATCGAGAACCATTAAAGCAAAGGTGCACTAGATCAAAAGTGCACTTTCGAAAAGCTGGTTCTCTGAACCAGAAAAAAACAACAAAAAAAAAACTTTAAACAGTATTTTACAGGGGGCAAGCCCCCCCTGCACCCCCAACCACCTACTTAAATATACTAACTCTGTGATCGCACTAAAGTGGGGAAAAGTATATATTTCCTTATCCCCACTGTAATGCACTTCGGAGAACTGGATTCTGCGAAAGTGCACTTTCGATTTAGTTCACTTTCGATTAAATGGATTCGATCTTCTGTTTGTCGAGAAAGTGAGTTTTCAACAATCAGAAGTAGTCCAATCAATATATGTATATATATATATATATATATATATATATATATATATATATATATATATATATATATATATATATTCACGAAGCCTCCGTGTAAGAGTTACAAGGCTTACACGGAGGCTGCAGTTAAACGGTGTGACGTCAGCATGCCATGCATATGCATGAGGGCATGCTGAATCACACTTAAGGCTAACACGGTCCGTGTAAGGCAGTAGGGGGCGTGTCCGTAGGGTGAGCCCTGCAAACGGACATGCCCCCAGAAGAGTAAAAGTCCCGAAAGTAAAGCCCCACAACAGAGTCTGTGTAAATGTGAATAAACACAACACAACACATGCCCTCACAGACTATGAACATAAAATGTATAAATGAACATCTTATATTTTTTTTTATAAGTTGTAAAGATGTTTGCCCGTGAGTGCGCTCATTTGCGCGGGCATGCCTGGCGCTTAGCCACAGTTAGCAGTCAGTGGAAAAGCATATAAGAACTAACTATGCAAAGTAAGCCAAGAAGCAATAGTGTAGTAGTAGAGACGTCGGCTGAAGAGGAAGCAGTCATGGTTCGAGCCCCCACAACATCAATTTTTATTTTTAGTGAAATAAGCACGAAACAAGTCCCTGCCATATATGTACATATATAAAATTATATTTTATGTAAGATGTAATGAAATGGGCCATGTATTTTGAAGAAATGTGAGATAAAAAAAAATAAAAATGTCAGATGTGCCTATAGCTGAGCTACAGTCTAACAAGTTGAGGATATCTGCTTGTAGGTGAGCAGTGTTTTAACAGGTGTAAAATGAGTGCCCGTAGGTGAGCAGTGTTTTAACAGGTGTAAAATGAGTGACCGTAGGTGAGCAGTGGTTTAATAGGTGTAAAATGAGTGCCCGGGGTTGAGCAGCATTTTAACACGCTGACACTGTGTGCCCATAGCTGAGCTGAGCGTAATATGTGTGCTGACAGCCAAATAACGCGTAAACCAGCGTGATCCATTTGCGCGGAGCTGCGCACCGCGCCAACAAGCTAACCGACGGGCAACGTTGAGCAAGCTGTATCAAAACTGCCTTTACATAGACACACCTCCTAGCCTGTGTAGACAATCATAAAATATAAAAAGAAATGGCAAGGTTTGAACCCAGGATGCAATGCACCATAGTCAAAGTACTGAACCACTAAGCCATGACAGTTGCACTTAGAAATGCAGTAATAGCATATATATAGGAATGAATAGAAAGAGGAGCATGACAAAGCAGGTTTTGTGAAGCTGATACAATTCCAAAATGGCCAATCACAGATAAGTGCGGGAAAAACGGCATATATAAGCCCCATAGGCAGGAATACACAGCATAACCGATTGTGGAACTGACTTGCAGCCAGGATGTCAGGTGTAGGAGAGGGTAGTTGCTTCCGAGCACAGAGGTGGGGCATTGAGGAGTCCAAATATATGGTTTGGCTCCTCGTCCATGATCATGAGGCCCAACTCATGCAGGCCAGGTCTTGTGGGGAGCATATAGGGCTGAGGCGTGGGACCAGTTGGCACATGATCTCACCAGTGCCACAGGAATACCAAGGACTGGTGAACAGGTCCATCACCACCATGCGGACATGAAGAGACGGAAGCAGGACCAACTGAACCATTCGATCCAGGAGGCCTGGCAAATGCCCAATGCCCCACTACTGAGTAAGTTACATGTAATTATTTATGTAAGAAATTAACCTAGCTGATATTATGGAGATGTGTATTCCAATATTACTTCATTTATATTACAGCTGCAGGTGTCCATTCCATGAACCGTCGAGCCTATGCCGATAGTCTGGTGCGGTTGCACCACCAGGCAGGTCAGTAAGTCTCTCCCTGTAACTGTAAAAAAATATATAAGTATGACAGCTAGCAAAAGAGTGCAGTGTAGTCACTTATTAATAAAATGTGCAAGTAACAGTGTAAGAGAGTTTGCAAGTATTGCTTGATTACAAAAGTGTGATGCAGCCTGTAATCCAAACATAAAAATGAAACAATTCTGAAATAAAGATGTCCCACCTGTAATATAATAGTACATAACCTGCAGCAGGCTGAAAAGTACAGCTGCAGAAACTGAGTAAAACACATGTGTGAAATATATCCCTGTTGAAATTCTGAAACATGACATAAGTGAGACTGTTGGAAAGGATTGTTATAACTAAAAGTAAAACATGTCAATAAAGTCTAGAATTAAGTACCATCCTGAATTGTAAAAATAAAACAAGTGAGAGAGTGTGAGAAAGAGGTATGAATCCACCAATAAAGTAGTAATAACTCCTGAATAAAGTATACTGCAGTCAGTACAGAATGAAATGAATGTGACAGGCAGAACCAAACAGCAACATGTGTTGAAAAAAGTACTGAAGCTGGAATGTGTGTCCCAAAATCTGGATATGTTGCTCTCAGTTTGCAATATGCAGATAGTATGGTTGTCTGAAATACCAAACATCCACAGTTGTCTATAGCCATATAAAGCAAATGTAGCAGGATGATGTAGCTGAACAGAGCCAGATATGAATGTGTATGAATAAATATGAAATGTATATTGATGTAGCAGTAACATTCCTATCACCAACCGGAATTAGTTATCACATAGGAAACTGTAGTCAGACCTGTAGTGTGTATATATCTGCAGCTAGTAGAAATGTACAGCATATGTATAGGTATTTGAAGTTGTTAATGAAATATTTCTTCACCCTACCCTATAACCACAAATAATCCATTCCACGTGAAATAGGTACGTGCATTCACAATTAACACCCCTGGACATTTGTCGTGTTGGTCCATACATATTTGCATGTACGTTGATGCATGTGCCCTGTTCATACATCCAAACCTGATGGCCTGCTGCCATCAATCAACCCTGCATGTTGTTGGATTGTGTATTGCTGTTCAAATTATGCATGTGTTATGCTTGCTGTTCAATGGCTTGAATTTATGGGTGTTTGGTTAATGGGAATACTAATGCATGCTGTTACAACTAATTGTGAATGGTATTGTACGTTACTAACCCAAACTGTCATAATATAATGCAAAACATAGGACAACAGGGAAGGAGGGTTCCAGCGGACCCACCTATCCCACCTCAGCTGCCGAGTGCACCTGGCAGTAGTGCCCAGGCCGGACCCTCCTCCGGTGGCCCTGTGCCACCTGCGGGTGGAAGTGCTGCAGGGGGTGGGGCTCGGCCCCCCTCTGCAAGTGTGGCCGGAGGAGAACATCCACTCACCCTCCGTAGTGTCCGGACTGTGGTGTGTAGGGAGATCCAGCACGCTGTGCTTGGGCCCCTACGCCAGCTTGAGGCATGGGTGGCACAACTCATGGGCATGCCTGCTGCCTGGCCTACGCAGCCCCCAGCACAGCCCCGTCCAGGGCAGTGAAGGCACAGTGGCAACTGCCCATGAGTGGGGATCTCAGTTCCACTGTTGCCATCTGTGGGCTCATGGGCTCGAGACATCCAAACATCCATCCCAGTCAATTGTGTAACCCCCCCACATGTGTCATACACCACCCCTGTATGCGTCTTGTTTGTCTTGTCTGTTAACCTCCCCTATCTACCTCCCCAGCTATACCAACTTCCTGTACCTGACATACGACTCTCACCTAAAAAAAAAAAAAAGGGCACTCTGTACCCACAAAAAAATTTCACCCCATACATAGCTGCCCATTTTGCACACATGTCTGCTGGACATGTAAACTGGCAATTACAATTGGCTGTACAACAAATATTATTGTTGTTCTCACACCTCTCTCAGGGGTGGAAGGTTCCAAATTTCCAACCAATTTACAAACATATGCACAGCTGTTGCTGACGAAGAAATGGGCAGCTATGGGCCTTTCCTACATCCCTCCTGCAAAACCCAAGCTTGTTTTCCTACTGTCCTACCCTCTTTTTGCCCCCTTTTTTACAACTTTCCTATCTCCCCATTTTCTTTTCTTTAAAAGAAAATAGCGCGGGTGTGCGCGAGAGTATGCACTTTTAAGCAGTAGTAAGCGGGTGTACTCGAAGCTAAGAGGCAGTGCGCATGCGTGAGCTCCTCGCAAACCAGTGCTAACCCACTTACAACTGCTTAAAAGTGCCTTAGTCACTTTGAATGACAAGGCCTGTAGTTTTCTCAGCAGCAAAATAAAATTCCTCCCTCAGTGTCGAGCCCAGGACCTTGGAAACACTAGTCTGCATGACTTACCACTAAGCCATGACTGCTATACAAAAGCATTGTGCTGAAAGAAATATATCTTAAAATAGTAGGAATTAATGTAAAGGGAATATAGCAAGTCTAGTACACAAAGCATGTCATGTATATTTACTGTCAAATCTAGTGGATTTGTAAAATAGTACTGTGTGCTGAGAAACAGTCATGCTAGTTGGTAGCTACTAGGTAATAATGTCACAGTAGCATCTGGCAAGCCACACAAATACTCAGAGCAGGATAAACACTGCCATAGTTGAATAGTTAAGAGATCAGACATAGCAACTGTGACTGAGTTACAGGCATGTCCCTTATATGAAAACAAATGTCAACTGTGCCCAACTGACACCCTGTCAAATGTACTAACAGAAGGCAGAAAGGTGTAACTACACATACAATGGTAACTATGACTGACTGAAGGTATGCACCACTTGCATGGCACAAATGGTGTACTAATACATATGCTTGAAATAACCCACAGTCACAACTGCAGAGTATCAGAATATGTCTTTGGAGTAACCCACTGCTATGTACCATTCCATGAGGCTGATAAAAGATGCACCAAAGAGTATCTGAGGCCTGCTCAGCAGCATGATCAAATACCCCTGTAAGTGTCAAGGCCCACACCATGGCCAGACCACACTGCATGCAGTAACACCCTACCACAATAAACACAGAGGGAATTTCTGCCCAAACAGATTTAGCAAGCATTACAAGCTGTGAATGTAAATGGAAAATAGGAAAGCCATAGTAACACATTACAGGAAAGACACCTAGCAGGCATACAACAAGTGAATGTAAAGGCCAAATATTGAAGCCATAGCAACAGATTGCAAGAGCCACTGCTATATACCAGTTACACCACAATCCCCTCAGGAAAGCACACACACCCATATACACAGTATTACTAGTCGTAGGTGTCAGTTTACATACACATGGAGAACAGGACACTGGAGGAAGGAATACTCATCTTACAGAACAACATGCATTGCAGTGTCTACAACACAGCCTGAAATATGAGAGACATACCAACCCTTACACTCACAGAATAGTGTCCACAGCAAACCAGCATGGTCCCCACCCAGATAATCTGAAATGGCTACACCTACCTAAAGACATTTTTATAGCACAGTCCTGTAATCACAGTGACAACTGCAATCACTACACAACAGGCTGCATGCAATTAGTAAATGCTGGCTAACAACTGGCGCAGAGGCCATCACATGGACATGTGCAGATACCTACAAAAGCATCCTGTACTCCCAGTCCACAAATGCAATACTGTCATTGCACCCGCTGGAGGTAGAGAGAGACAGAGAGAAAAAAAAAAGAAAGAAAGAAAGAAAGAAAGAAAGAAAGAAAGAAAGAAAAAAAGAGAAAAAAAAACCTGAAACAACAAATCAAAGAGGCTGACAGCAGGCCAAGCAACTGCAAGCATACACAAACAGCTGCAACAAACACAGGTAATGTAAAGTACTATTATAATACTCTACATACTGTGAACCCTCCAGATGTGTTATTGGTCTGTATCTATGTATATGAAGATGTGCATAGGGCCGGGGACATACTGAAACTGTCACTGAAGGCTCCACATACATATGTATGTGACGGTAGCTATGTGCACATAGCAATGTAGGTTGTAGTGCAATGTGCAAGTAGGTTGTACAGTAATGGATGTTCAGCAGTACGTTGCTGTGTGTATACATATGTGGAACTAAAAGGAGTTTATATATATATATATATATATATATATATATATATATATATATATATATATATATATATATATATATATATATATATATATATATATATATATATATATATATATATATATTATATATATAAAACATGTGTATAATGCATGTATATCGAGATATGTATGTATATATATATATATATATATATATATATATATATATATATATATATATATATATAATATGCATATGTGTATACATAGATAGAGAGGGATGTAGAAATACATAGACATATATAGTTTCACAGTGTCATAGTTTAGTACTAGGCTATCTGCAGACAGTGTATAGAATAGATTTAGAAACTTGCGCCTCTGTATAGTAGTGACACAGTGGAGACCCCCCTACATAATAGCATTAGTTTACTGTGCCTCTGTCTAGTAGTGACACAGAGAAGACCCCTGCTGTAAACCTCTGATCTCGCATCCACTTGTCAAGAATGCACATGAAGAGTGTCAGTGAGGGTCTCTGCCTAACATGAATTGGGATCCTGTTCCACAGTATGGGAAGCCTCTTAGTGATGGATCTGTCCCTACAGTATGTCCTATTCATATGTGTGCTGAGGTTTAAATCCATAGCTGTTGTGCTTCTGATGGATTTAGATTGTATGAGGTGGAACATGCCCATCAATACCAGATTGGACATGGCCTACTACATCAGGCACAGATCACCCCTACGTAGGCAGTATGCTATGGAATAGAGCATGAGTTACGTTAGTCTGGCAGCATATGACAGTTGTTGCAGACCCTTGATCCTCCTGGTGATGTATTTATGGGGTCCCCCTAGCTGTTGCAAGTGCCTGGTGAGGTACATACCAAATGGGGCATAGTACACAGTCATGGGCCTGATAAGGGAGGAGTATAGGGGTACAATGACCCCTTTTGATGTGGATGCGAATACCTTCATGATAAGGTGGGCAAGGTAGGACGTCCATCCAACTACTTTGGCAACGTGGGTGTCAAATGAGAGGTCAGCATTGAACAGTGTCACTAGATCTCCGATTCCTTTGTCTGTACTCAGTGGGTTATTGTCTATGTAATAATATGTAGGTACCTTGTCCGTCCAAAAGGGTATGAGTATACATTACGTGGCATGCAGTGTAAGGCCATGACTCCGGCACCAGTTGTTGGTGTCCGTAAGGCCTGTCAGTAGGATGTATGTGTTAGCAGGTGTATTGGCTATGGCGCCTAGTATGCAGTCATCTTTGAACATTGTCAGCCACTACCCTCCCATGTCTGCTTCCACATCTGAGAATGATATGCCGAACATGAGCAGTCCCAGGACAGAGCCCTGTGGGACACCACATGTGACTGGCTCTGAGTCTGACATGGCACCAGTGAGTTTGACTGTAGGGTTTCTATCCGTTAGCCGGTTTGCAACCCATCACGTTACATATGGATTTACATTTCAGCTGTTGATCATGTCTATGATGCCAAAGTGCGGTATTGTGTCGAAAGCCTAGGCATGTCCAGCTAGGCTGTATGGACTGCTATGCCCTCATCAATGGCTCTAGTGACTGATTTGAAAAGGTCAACCAGGTTCATAAGGCAGGATCTGCCCTCTACAAAGCCAAACCGGGTGGGATCAAGTGTCTAAATCCCCAATGTCTCTGTGTATGGGTACCATAATGATCCTTTCCATAGTGTTGCAGACCAGGCTGGGTAAGCTTATGGAGCGGTAGTTACCAGGGTCTGTAGAGGTGCCTCCTGTGTGGAGTGGGACTACTGTTGCTGTATGCCAGTGTGCAGGTACATATGCTGTAGTAAGGCTATGGCTGACTAGCATGTAATGTGCATGTGTAGCTCCTCTTGCAGTTCATGTAGCATGCAACCTGAAATACCGTTGGGTCCCATTGATGCTGTGTTTACAGCTCTGCTGAGGGTGGTTCCCAGCTGGACATCTGAGATGACAGGGAGGTTACAGTCAGCTGGGATAAGTAATTCCACATGTGTGGGTGAGGGAGGGGAGAAACCTGCACTGAACCTGTCTGCCAGAATGTTGGCATTATCTGTGTGTTTAGTGTAGCATTTGTCACTGTGAACTAACTGTGAACACAACTGAGGGTTCCCACCCAGGTGTGTAACATAGCAGAGGAAGGCCTTGTGGTTATCTGTAGTGACCATAGCGATGTCCCTCTCATTGTTGGCCTTGCATGTTTGTATGACAAAACGTATCTTTTTACTACTGCTGATCAGAGATGCCGTAGCTCTATGGAAGTATGCTCTACTGTGCAGTAGCTACCTTCTGTTGTTAAACAATTTGTTCAATGCTGGGGTCCACCAGACAGGATGCCTGCCCTTGGTGGAGAGGGTCATGGTTTCATTTTGTGATTGCATGATCCATGCATTCTTGGAGATGTCTGTAGAAAGCATATGTGAAGGTGTCTGCATTGTGGGAAGTGGTTTACACTGGCCCAGTGGGCATTAAGGATACCAACTCAGTTATAAGAAGTGTAAAGTCGGCATGTGAGAGGTTTCTCACTGTAGTCTTTTGTGTTGTGGGGGAGGTGGGATATGTATATCCAGGGGGATTAGTCTGTGGTCAGATGTGACTAGTGAGGGGTAAACTTCCAGTCTGTAGCATATTGTCCCCATGTTTGTGATGATCAGGTCTAGTATATTATCTCCTGTTGTGGGAGAGGTGACTAGCTGTTCCATTGCATTTGACATAGTGAATTCTGGGAACCTTTGGGCTAGGGTGTTTGGGGTAGAATAATGCACCCAGTGTATGTTAGGGTAGTCGCAGTATCCCAATATGATGGTGTGTGGTGGGACATTCATATCCTCCAATGTCTACAGGAAGGCTGACTGTGGTCCCTGAGATTGGGAGGGTGGTCTGTAACATGCTACCAGTTCTATAGCAGGTTTGCCTATGGTTATCTGCACCTGGATGGTCTGTGATGCTTCATGTGTTGCCACTAACCTGGAGGTGTGTGAGTCCTCCATGAATATGGACACACCCCCTCCCTTTTTGTTTTGTCCCGAGTCCTGGGGCCAAAACGCATGATACGGGGTATAGCTTGGTACTGCTGGTGTGCTCTCAGGAGCCTTGAACCAGGTTTTCACTTACTGCACAGACATCGAGATTGGTAGAATATATATAAATGAAATAACCAGGAACAGTCCACAAAATAAATAAAACCCTACACCAGTTCCTTGGAAATCAAGGCGTCCTCCACAGCACTATTCAATGCAAACAGTCAAGTGTGCTTAAAATCTCCTTTATTCACACTAAAACCACGTTGAGCGCTTTCATCACACAGTGACTTCATCAGAACAGTTTACACATGACTAAACACATCCTTATATATCCTTTAGTCATCACATGACACACTTTTCACAAACCTCCTGACTTAATTAATTAAAAACTAATAAAACACTTTTAAAAAAACAGTTCTTAAATGATGCTGTATGCAAGCTCTATGCTTTGGACGCCCACCTAACAACCATCAATTAATTTCCCCATAGGTGTATTAAAATACATAAAATATGGAATATACAATAAATAGATACAATACATATAACACTGTCTTCAAAGAAAAAATGAAATCAATACATAATCCACAGTTTAAATATAAAAAATATAAACATAACTTTGCCAACTCAAACTATTGTATACCACTCCCATACCACTCATTACTTGGATTAATTGATTGGATAATCAATAATTATCCAATATGGGTTTAATGGAAATGTGGTCATTAATTCCCGGAAATACAGAAGCGTTCAATCTTATTTGCCACCTTACCTCCTTGTCACTCACCACCTTTTTAATGTCACCCCCTCTCACTTTGTCCTTAACCACTTCCAAAATTCCAAATTTAAATGACGAACAGCCCGCACTATTTTTCAAGTGCTTCCAAAGGGCATTATTCTCATCATTTTTCCTTATAATATAATAATGATCATAAATTCGGTTGCGTAAACATCTAATTGTTTTTCCCACATAAAAGCAGGAACACTGGGAGCAACTAGCCAAGTACACTAAGTTCTTAGTCCTACAATTCCCTTTGGCAAAAACAATTTTAGCTTTGTTGTAATTCTGTAACGTGATGGTTTTTCCTTCATAAACATACTGGCATTGCTGGCAAGTGCCACATTTCATGGTTCTCCCCTTCCCGCTATCTTTATTAACATCTACCTTCCTTTCCAACAAACATTTCAGATTGGAACCATTCTTATACACAAAATTGGGTTCTGTCCCCACAATCCTTAGTATGTCACTATCTGCCTTTAACACTGTCCATTTTCTTTGAATAATGTCCTTTATATCCCTACAATGGGAAGAATGCTGTAGGACACATGCCTTCTTAAACTTGTTATCTTTCCCATTATCCATTGGGTTCGAATTAGTTCCACTATGTGGTCCGGATCCAAAACCTAGGAGTGGCTTGTACTTTATTCCCCATTCCTTCTTCACGTACTCACTAACGTCATTTATCATATCCATAGGATACCCTCTCTCAAGAAAAAACATTTTTACCTTCTTTAATTCATCCTCCAGGTCATTCCCATTTGAGGTAATCCGTGTCACCCGGATACATTGCCCTTTGATGATATTTCTTTTTGGCCCAGGGGTGATTACTGGAGAAATGCAAATAGGAATTACTAAAAGTATTTTTCCTATATATATTTGACTTAAATTCTCCATTCTCAATTGTGATCCTCACATCCAGATATGGGATAGTAGTCCTGTTCTTGTTAAAGGTGAACTTAAAGTTTTCACTACGAGTATTAAGATAACCACAAAACAGTTCTAACTCCTCACTGCTACCCTTCCAAAGTACAAAAATATCATCCAAAAAACGTAGGTAGCAGGTGACAAACTTGTACCATTCAGACTTGAAGATGTATTCTTTTTCCCAATCATACACTACAAGATTGTATGGGCACAAGCGGCCCCCATTGCCACTCCCTTAGTCTGTTGATGGTATTCCCCCTCATAATAGATGTAATTATGGGCTAAAACTGTCTCCATAAATTCCAGTAGCAAAATGCTTCTATCCCCTGCTATCAGTCCTATACTGTGAATACTCTCATGAAATCTACTCAAACCTTCCTCTTTTGGCATGTTAGAAAATAAGTCAATGGCATCAATGGTCACTAACCAGTTCACCCCTTTAGCTAGTCCGGGTTCAAGCCTACCAAGAAAGTCCCAGGAGTCACATACTAAATGTGGTATTTTCCTCAATGATGGCTTAAGCCATTTGTCTATAACTTTCCCAAAAGGAAAGGTTTTAGCCTGGCTCCCCGAAATGATGGGCCTAAAGGGTGGGTCATGGATATCCTTATGGACTTTGGGAATGCCAACAATAGTTCCAATGATAGGATTCTCCACTTTCAAAATCTTGTATTGATCCATGTCTATTCTTTCCTCTAAAAGTAAATCTTCTAACATCAAATCCACTTTATGATATCCTATGTGCACCTCATTTCTAGAGGAAATCACATATTTACCAGATTTAAGCAACAGATCCATTATTTTGTTTTTATAGTCATTGGCTGGGAAAAGTACTACCCCACCCCCCTTGTCCGGTTTCATTATACGTATGCTCTTATCCTCCTGTAATTCCTTTAATATTATCTGTTCTTCCTTAGTTAAATTAAACCTCTTCCAGGTGTAACTCCGTTTACTATATTTGTAGATATCATTTGTTACAAGTTTCTCAAATGTGTCCAACAGCTTGTTAAGGGGTGGTGTAAATGTGCTGGTAGTTCTAAACTCATTTTGCACATACAGCGGCCCGTCATATTTCACACTTAGATTAAGTTTCCTCACAAACTTTTTGACATCCACTATACTATCCACAGTATTAAAGGGGGCATGGGGAATAAACTTCATCCCCTTAGACAACAGTGTAAAATGCTCCTTCCTGAGCTTGACATCAGTGTAGTTATATATATGGAAATTGTCAAATGAACTAATGATTTCATTAATCCTAACAATCTCTGGAGAAAGTTCCGTGGGGACTGACTGGGATACTGTCTTTAACCTCTCCCTTTTCTCCCCACATAACCATCCCTTCCTTGGTTGTACCTCCTTCGGTCCCCCTCCATTTCCATTTCATCGTCTAAAAATTCCTGATGATAAGGTTGGTTAGCAAAACCATTAAATCCATAATTATTTCGCCTGTTTTGATTTTGTGACCTATACACCTGTCTGTTGTTCGAGTAACCACTAAATTTACCCTTACCCTTAGGTGTATTGCGTTTGTCAAATCCATTATTATTGTTACTCTTGTCCCATCTGTACACATCACCCTTTTTGTACTGCTCCAAATCTCAGTTAAACTTGTTGCATTTACGTTCAAATTGTTTATCAATAACACCTGCACTTTAGTGGTTACTCAAACAACAGACAGGTGTATAGGTCACAAAATCAAAACAGGCGAAATAATTATGGATTTAATGGTTTTGCTAACCAACCTTATCATCAGGATTTTTTAGACGAAGAAATGGAAATGGAGGGGGACCGAAGGAGGTACAACCAAGGAAGGGATGGTTATGTGGGGAGAAAAGGGAGAGGTTAAAAACAGTATCCCAGTCAGTCCCCACGGAACTTTCTCCAGAGATTGTTAGGATTAATGAAATCATTAGTTCATTTGACAATTTCCATATATATAACTACACTGATGTCAAGCTCAGGAAGGAGCATTTTACACTGTTGTCTAAGGGGATGAAGTTTATTCCCCATGCCCCCTTTAATACTGTGGATAGTATAGTGGATGTCAAAAAGTTTGTGAGGAAACTTAATCTAAGTGTGAAATATGATGGGTCGCTGTATGTGCAAAATGAGTTTAGAACTACCAGCACATTTACACCACCCCTTAACAAGCTGTTGGACACATTTGAGAAACTTGTAACAAATGATATCTACAAATATAGTAAATGGAGTTACACCTGGAAGAGGTTTAATTTAACTAAGGAAGAACAGGTAATATTAAAGGAATTACAGGAGGATAAGAGCATACGTATAATGAAACCGGACAAGGGGTGTGGGGTAGTACTTTTCCCAGCCAATGACTATAAAAACAAAATAATGGATCTGTTGCTTAAATCTGGTAAATATGTGATTTCCTCTAGAAATGAGGTGCACATAGGATATCATAAAGTGGATTTGATGTTAGAAGATTTACTTTTAGAGGAAAGAATAGACATGGATCAATACAAGTTTTTGAAAGTGGAGAATCCTATCATTGGAACTATTGTTGGCATTCCCAAAGTCCATAAGGATATCCATGACCCACCCTTTAGGCCCATCATTTCGTGGAGCCAGGCTAAAACCTTTCCTTTTGGGAAAGTTATAGACAAATGGCTTAAGCCATCATTGAGGAAAATACCACATTTAGTATGTGACTCCTGGGACTTTCTTGGTAGGCTTGAACCCGGACTAGCTAAAGGGGTGAACTGGTTAGTGACCATTGATGTCATTGACTTATTTTCTAACATACCAAAAGAGGAAGGTTTGCGTAGATTTCATGAGAGTATTCACAGTATAGGACTGATAGCAGGGGATAGAAGCATTTTGTTACTGGAATTTATGGAGACAGTTTTAGCCCATAATTACATCTATTATGAGGGGGAATACCATCAACAGACTAAGGGAGTGGCAATGGGGTCCGCTTGTGCCCCCATATATGCTAATCTTGTAGTGTATGATTGGGAAAAAGAATACATCTTCAAGTCTGAATGGTACAAGTTTGTCACCTGCTACCTACGTTTTTTGGATGATATTTTTGTACTTTGGAAGGGTAGCAGTGAGGAGTTAGAACTGTTTTGTGGTTATCTTAATACTTGTAGTGAAAACTTTAAGTTCACCTTTAACAAGAACAGGACTACTATCCCATATCTGGATGTGAGGATCACAATTGAGAATGGAGAATTTAAGTCAAATATATATAGGAAAAATACTTTTAGTAATTCCTATTTGCATTTCTCCAGTAATCACCCCTGGGCCCAAAAAAGAAATATCATCAAAGGGCAATGTATCCGGGTGACACGGATTACCTCAAATGGGAATGACCTGGAGGATGAATTAAAGAAGGTAAAAATGTTTTTTCTTGAGAGAGGGTATCCTATGGATATGATAAATGACGTTAGTGAGTACGTGAAGAAGGAATGGGGAATAAAGTACAAGCCACTCCTAGGTTTTGGATCCGGACCACATAGTGGAACTAATTCGAACCCAATGGATAATGGGAAAGATAACAAGTTTAAGAAGGCATGTGTCCTACAGCATTCTTCCCATTGTAGGGATATAAAGGACATTATTCAAAGAAACTGGACCGTGTTAAAGGCAGATAGTGACATACTAAGGATTGTGGGGACAGAACCCAATTTTGTGTATAAGAATGGTTCCAATCTGAAATGTTTGTTGGAAAGGAAGGTAGATGTTAATAAAGATAGCGGGAAGGGGGGAACCATGAAATGTGGCACTTGCCAGCAATGCCAGTATATTTATGAAGGAAAAACCATCACGTTACAGAATTACAACAAAGCTAAAATTGTTTTTGCCAAAGGGAATTGTAGGACTAAGAACTTAGTGTACTTGGCTAGTTGCTCCCAGTGTTCCTGCTTTTATGTGGGAAAAACAATTAGATGTTTACGCAACAGAATTTATGATCATTATTATAGTATAAGGAAAAATGATGAGAATAATGCCCTTTGGAAGCACTTGAAAAATAGTGCGGGCTGTTCGTCATTTAAATTTGGAATTTTGGAAGTGGTTAAGGACAAAGTGAGAGGGGGTGACATTAAAAAGGTGGTGAGTGACAAGGAGGTAAGGTGGCAAATAAGATTGAACGTTTC
Source organism: Protopterus annectens (assembly GCF_019279795.1). Classification (NCBI taxonomy): domain Eukaryota; kingdom Metazoa; phylum Chordata; order Ceratodontiformes; family Protopteridae; genus Protopterus; species Protopterus annectens. Next base: position 508,317,533 of record NC_056739.1, read on the forward strand.
TGTATTTCTGGTAATTAATGACCACATTTCCATTAAACCCATATTGGATAATTATTGATTATCCAATCAATTAATCCAAGTAATGGGTGGTATGGGAGCGGTATACAATAGTTTGAGTTGGCAAAGTTATGTTTATATTTTTTGTATTTAAAGTGTGGATTATGTATTGATTTCATTTTTTCTTTGAAGACAGTACAGTGTTATATGTATTGTATCTATTTATTGTATATTCCATATTTTATGTATTTTAATACACCTATGGGGAAATTAATTGATGGCTGTTAGGTGGGCGTCCAAAGCATTGAGCTTGCATACAGCATCATTTAAGAACTGTTTTTTTAAAAGTGTTTTATTAGTTTTTAATTAATTAAGTCAGGAGGTTTGTGAAAAGTGTGTCATGTGATGACTAAAGGATATATAAGGATGTGTTTAGTCATGTGTAAACTGTTCTGTTGAAGTCACTGTGTGATGAAAGCGCTCAACGTGGTTTTAGTGTGAATAAAGGAGATTTTAAGCACACTTGACTGTTTGCATTGAATAGTGCTGTGGAGGACGCCTTGATTTCCAAGGAACTGATGTAGGGTTTCATTTATTTTATTGGTAGAATATATACGTACAGATATATGTAATATACACATACATATATAGATATCTGTAGAGACTTATAGGTTCATAGGTTCATAGGTTCATACTAGGCTATCTGCCCTAGGGCATTTATAAGCCTAGCCATAATGTGTTTGGCTTTCGCCACCCATTTTAAATTTATTTTGCTATGCCCTTTTTCGAGGTTAGTATACTGTGCCTCTGTCTAACAGTAACACAGAAGTGATACCCGGGGTAAACCTACGATCTCCCATCCACTCATCAAGATTCCTCTTGAGAGTCAATGAGGGACTCTGCCTAACCTGGACTGGGATTTTATTCCAGAGTGAAGGGAGCCTCTGGGTTATGAATCTGTCCCTCCAGCATGTCCTATTTATTTCAGTGCTGAGGTTCAAGTCTCTCGAGCGCGTAGCTCGATGGGATTTGGATTTTCTGAGGTGCAGCATGTCCATTAATTCCGGGTTGGACATGGCTTTATACGTCAGGCACAGATCGCCTCTCAACAGGCAGTATGCCACTGAGTAGAGCTGGAGTTTCTTTAACCAGGCAGCATATGGCATCTGTTTGAGCCCTTTGATCCTCTTGGTGAGGTACTTTTGGGGTCTTTCCAGTTGCTGCAGGTGTCTGGTAAGGTACATCCCAAAAGGGGCATTGTACTCAATTATGGGCCTGATGAGGGATGAGTAAAGAGGCACGATGACGTCCCCTGATCTAGATGTGAATCCCTTCATGATTAGGTGGGCTATATAAAATGTTTTTCTAACCACTTTGGCCACGTGGTTGTCAAATGAGACATTGCTATCTACTTGGATCCTCAGGTCCCTAATTACTTCTTCTGTACTTAATGGATTACCACCTATGTGGTAATTTGTGGGCACTTTGTTTTTGCCAAAGGGGATGACTATACACTTTTTGGCATTTAGCTTGAGGCCATGGCTCTGGCACCAGTTGTCTGTTTCTATGAGGCCCTTTTGGAGGATGCTTGTGTCGGCTGGAGAGTCGATTATGGCACCCAGTTTGCAGTCATCTGCGAACTTGGTCAGCCACAGTCCTTCCATGTTGGCCTGTACCTCCGAGAAATATATAGCGAACAAATGAGGTCCCAGGACTGAGCCTTGTGGGACACCACTTGTAACTGGTTTGGAGTCTGACATGGCTCCAGCAATTCTAACCATGTGGGTTCTGTCCTTGAGCCAATTTGCAATCCATCTAGTGACATAGGGGTTTATATTTAAGCTGGTGAGCTTATCTATAATGCCCGAGTGGGGTATTGTATCGAAGGCTTTTGCGAGGTCCAGGTAGGCTGTGTGGACCACCTTCCCCTCGTTAATGGTCTTGGTGACTGTTTCAAAGAAATCAACCAGGTTTAAGAGGCAGGATCTGCCGTTAACAAAGCCGAACTGGGTAGGATCCAGTGTTTGTAGGTCCCCAATATCTTTATTTATGAGGTCCATGATGATCCTTTCCATAGCTTTGCAGACCAAGCTAGTCAGGCTTATGGGGCAATAGTTTCCAGGATCTGTTGAGGCACCACCTTTATGGAGAGGGACCACTGTTGCTGTACGCCACTCTTTGGGCACATATCCTGTAGTAAGGCTGAGATTGAACAGTAGTTTTATGTTTGGGTTTAGCTCTTCTTGGAGTTCATGTAGGACGCAGCCCGGGACACCGTCTGGTCCCATTGATGCTGTGTTTTTTGCTTTGGAGAGGGCGGCTCTTACCTGAGCATCTGAGATGTCAGGGGGGCAGCACTCTGCTGGGATAGATATTTGCCCTTTTGGTGGGGAGGGGGGGAGAAGATTGCGCTGAACCTGTCAGCTAGGATGTTGGCAATGTCTGTGGGTTCGGTGTATTTTTTGTCATTTTGGACTAATTCTGAGCATATCTGGGAATTACCACCCAGGTTCCTAACATAACTAAAGAAAGCCTTGTGATTATCCTTAGCGTCCTGTGCAATTTTTCTCTCAAAGCTGGCCTTAGACAATTTTATGTGTGCCCGTAGTTCTTTGCTAATACTGATCAGTGATGCCTTCCCTTTTTGGGATTTTGCTCTATCATTTAGTAGCTTCCTCCTTCTATTGTATAGTTTGTTTATGGCTGGGGTCCACCAGACAGGATGTCTGCCTTTGAAGGATTGGGTCTTGGTTTTATTTGGGATCGCATGATCCATGCATTCCTGAAGGTGTTCATAGAATGTGTTTATAAAAGATTCTGCGGTCTGGGCCGTATTTTCCACAGGCCCAGGGGCTTTGAAGGATTCCACCTCAGTTTTGAGGAGTGTGAAATTTGCTTTAGAGAAGTTTTTCACTGTGGTTTTCTGGGCAGGGGGTGGGATCGGGATGTGAATATCCAGTGAGATTAGTTTATAGTCTGATCCTACCAGTGAGGGATACACTTTTGGTCTGGAGCATAGAGTCCCCATGTTGGTGATGATCAAGTCCAGTATGTTTTCCCCTCTTGTGGGAGTGGTAACAAGTTGTTCCATAGCATTTGAGTTTATAAATTCTAGGAACCTTTGGGCTGGGGTGTTGGAGCTAGAGTAATGCTCCCAGTCTATGTTTGGGTAGTTGAAGTCGCCCAATATAATGGTGTTTGGAGAGACCTTCATATTTTCCAGTGTTCTCAGGAAGGCCGAGTGGGGTTCCTGGGTTTGGGAGGGTGGTCTGTAGCAGGCTATAAACTGGAAGGCAGTTTTACCCACTGTTAGTTGCACATGGATAGTCTCTGATGCTTCGTGCTTTGCCACCAACCTGGAGGTGTGGGTATCTTTGATGAATATCGATACTCCCCCTCCTTTTGTGGTTCGGTCCAAGTTTTGGGGCCGAAAAGCATTGTATGAGGTATAACCTGGTAGTGCTGGGGTGCTCTCGGGAGCCATGAACCAGGTTTCTGTTACTGCACAGATATCGATGTTCTCCATGCTAAGGAGAGTTTCAAAAGTGCATCTTGAGGTTTAGACTTCTGGCATTGAGTAGCATTACTCTTAGTTTCTTATCCCTTGTGATACCTATGGAGGTGGGTTTGTCTTTTGAGCCTTGCCTAAAAAAGGCACGATGGGGGTAGCAAGAGCCTTTGCCAATGTCCAAAAGCCCAGGGGTGACAGGTGCAAGCCGTCCCTAGCGAAGCATCGTGGCTTCTCGAGCATATCATCCCAAGCTGACAGGCATTGGATCCCCTTTGAATGACACCAGTACTTAAGCCAATTGTTGAAATTGATCATCTTGTCTTCATATTGTGGCATTATTCTTGGTGAGGGTAAGATGCTACTCAAGGTCAGGGTCATACTGGCCTGGGCTACATGCTCAGAGAGCTCCTTTATGTCTCTTTTCATGTAGTCCAGGGAGGTACGTCTCAGGTCATTCACACAAGCATGGACAATGACTGAGTCATATTTGTACTTGCCTTGGAGTGACCTGAGTGCTTGTGTTATGTGGCGGATCCTAGCGCCCGACAGGCTGCTCACCGTGACCCTCTCCTTGTTCAGTCTGGTGAGCGGGACGTCAGTGTGCCTGATGATAGAGTCACCTATTACAAGTGTATCAGGTGTGTTGTTTAGTCTTAAGGGCTGTGACTGTTCGGCACACTGGCTTTGTGAGATATGTGTTGCACGTGTTTTGTTTTTGGGTAGCGGCTGCTTAGGTGTCTGCTTTGGAGGTCTCTGCTGCTTCGGCAGATCTTTATTTAGAGCCTCTGAGTATGTTTTTGTGTGATTATGTGTTTGGTTTGCTGTCATGGTAGGTCTATGTGAGACTGGAATTGTAGTGAGTGTGGTTTCCTTCTCCTCTTGACTGGTTATGCCAGTACTGAGTTGACAGAGCTTAGCCTCCAGTTTGGCTATATGGTTGCATCTCTCACATGTATTGGAATTTGTTGGGAGGAGGAGAGGGTTGTCTGTGTACATGAGGCAGTTGTAACATTGCCTCAAGATTCCCAGATTCACCAGCTGGACCGGAGAGTAGATTGACAAATCACCTTTGGACATGCTAGAAAAATATTGGGAATTCCTTAATAATTGAAAACCAGGGCCAGTGGGGAGTGAGGGTGTAGTGCTTTTAATTTTTAGTGCTGACTTATATAATTGCTTTAGTGAGCAAGTGCCAGGTAACTTAAGTGCAATGTGTTACAGGTAACTTAAATGCAAAAATGACAAACAGTAACTTTCTTTCAAGTGAATCAAGGAAATAAGTACAGTAAGCAATGCAGATATCACTAGTGATCCACAGAAGCACTGAGAAGCCGCGTATTAGGTGGAATTAGCATTCCAGGGAAATAACAAGCAAACAAGCAAGCATATAAACAAAGCTATATTCAGCAGGCCTGGATCTAGTCTATGCTACAGCAAACAAGGTGTACCAATTTCAGTAAGATACAGTTCAAATATTCAGGCACTATAAACCTTTAACCAGAAATTCCCAGCTCAGAAGGGCAGAGTCCGGCCTCTTCTCCCACAAGAGTGCAGACAACAAACCTTCTTAATGTAAAATAACTGGCCTGAAGCCCAAGTGCTTAAACCAGAACTAATACACTTTAAGAATAACAGACACTGGGCTCTCAATCAGCAGTTCCCAACTTAGAAGGATGAAAGCTACCTGTCCTGCCACCACAGTGCATGCCACAAACCTTCCTAATGTATAACAACTGGTCTGAAGCCCAAGTGCTTAATCCAAAAGACTTAGAATGATAGCTACACTTTAATCAAGTTACTACCAAGCAGTAATAAATACAATTGAATACTTTAGATAATGCCTGGATTAGTGCTCAAGTTACACAAACAAAGCTAGATCCAGCAGGCCCGAATCCAGTCTATGCCACAGCAAACAAGGCGCACCAACTTCAGTAAGAAGCAGTTCAGATATGCATGCACTATAAGCCTTCAACCAGAAATTCCCAGCTCAGAAGGGCAGAGTCCAGCCTCTCCTCCCACAAGAGTGCAGACCACGAACCCTCTTAATGTAAAATAACTGGCCTGAAAGCCCAAGTGCTTAAACCAGAATGAATACACTTTTAGAATAACAGACACTGAGTCCTCAATCAGCAGTTCCCAACCTAGAAGGATATGGGGTATATACATATACAGATAGATCTGACTGACAACAGATATGTCTGTATATGACTATCTCTCTCTCTCTGTCCCACCCCCTCACACTCTCACTCACCCTGTGTCTCTCTCTCTCACTCTCTCCCCCTCTCTCCCCACATCTATATGTATATATCTACATCTATATATACATATTTTATATACATATATACAAACAGATATATATCCATATACAGATATAAATATATCAATATATATATACATATATATATATATATATATATATATATATATATATATATATATATATATATATATATATATATATATATATATATACATATATAGACTGTGTGAGGCACATGTGTGCAGATGTCTTGCAACAGGTGCCTGGTGTCACATGTATGGAGTGAACACCAGTGTGGATACTGGAGTACCATATCCCATTCAAAAACACTGACACCAGTAACCACCACATATGTACATGCCTGCCCACCACTGCATGTGTCAGGGGGGAACAGGGTCAACAAGTGTACAATAGGCTCCACATCGATATACATAGTGGCACACTAGCCCTGTAATACCTGTACAGGAATGTGTCAGCGGACATGGTGTGTCAGCTATGGACATGTAGGTCACTGTACCCCTTTACACCCTACAATATCCTACACGGTATGTACCTCCCATGACAGCTACAGATATGGAGAAGGACACAGACATATGCAAGTAACTGTGTCAATGCACTCAAACACCACAGAGCGCACACAGACTACCTACATAGAGGTTACCACTGCTGGATATACATAGTTCGGTCACACCCATGACAGTTGTCTAACAACCATGGTAACACCTCCAACATCCACAACACAAATTACCTATGTATGTCGTCCTTGTCACTGCAGTATAGAGCACATGGTGGGGGTACAGGACCCTACCCACAGATATGACATACCCTGTAGTAGACCACACAGAATTAAGAAGCAAGGCTCCCCATGAGTAGATGTCAGACATACCCCTGCTGAATGTTATGCAGATAGGTAATATGCCATATGAGTCACCCTGTTTAACTGTTTGTAAGGAGCAGGTACGATCATAACACGTGTCACAAGGGGCAGGGTAACATAACAGTATGTTGCTATAGGCCCAGGGTCAAAAGCACACTACCTACCTAGGACACAATGCACACCCATGAACACATTGCAAATGGAATATGTGAGGTGGAATGAGTGTGCTAGTGACTAGGTGCATGTTGTGTACTGATGTGATTGCTCACCATGACTGTTTGTCTGTCATGGTAGTGTGTGTCCTTGGTGTGAGGCCAGAGACAGGTGTGTGAGGTATTGCGATCAACACATACTACATTGACATATGTTGTGCTGTGTTACCCTGTATGCCACTGTGGTGTAGGTAGGGTTATGGCAAGTAAGAGTAGTGTGCATTACCAGTGAAATATGTAACTTGCATTGTGTGCAGTGCATGGGCTGATAATGTTCCCCATACAGTACCTTGATACAAACCCCCAGTTTGAGGTTGTGTATTGTACCTGAAACAGTGTGTTGACTGCTGCAGTATACTAGTCTGTCGTATGGAGTGTGCCAGGTACTGTTGCACAGTTGTCGGATGAGCACTGATATCTGGTCATGTACATGTGTATCCCCCAATAGACAGACAGGTGCTATATATGGTGCTTAAGTTATATCACTGCAGTCGAGTATTATGTGTATTATGTGTGCTATAGTTTGCTGACAGATATTGCTGACATATTTTCCTTCTCCTTTTCAGGGCCATGGTTCACCAGCGGAACCCTGTCTACTCCACTGCAGAGGAGGAGGAGATACACCAGAGCCTGGTGCAGGATTTCGCTGTACTCTTTTTCCGCACCAGCCCGAACCAGCAGGAGAGGGCTGCACTGTGGCAAGACCTGGTCCGTCGGGTAAATGACATAGGCACACATAACCGGACATATGAGCAGGTACGCCATCACTTCAGTGATTTAATTAGAAATGTCCATCAGCGTTCATCAGATATCCACAGGCAGCAGCTTGCCACAGGTGGTGGGGTGGCTAGACATCCCCCCCTCACCAGACTGGAGGGACTGCTCCTGAGTGTTGTGGCTCCAGCACAGCAGCAACAACAACAGCATACATGTGTAATGATGGAGGCTGGAGCCACACAGCAGCAGGACACAGAACGTGCAGGTAACATGCCATGTGTATAGTTGACCATTCTGTACACTGTTAGGTTATGCATGTGTGAGGTGTGTCCTCGTTTTTATAGCTGTAATCTTGGTAATTATTGTGCATTAGTGATATCCTCAATATCTACAGTACACCTGTGGAAGCTAACTGTTGAACTACTGAACTGTATCATGCCCACAGTATCAATGGCACAGTTGTGCCCACTGACGATAAATGTCTCTTTTCTGCAGGTCCCTCTGGTGTAACAGCAAGGCAGACTATCCATGTTGGTGAGTGTGTAATACCATTACCTTCATTACTCTGTATACTAATAGTAATAATAGGCTGAAGCAGTAGTGCTATGTGTTTGATTGCAGGTGTGTTTGTGTCTGTGGGTTGATATCTCATATACTGAGGTGTGTGCATGTGTGCATGTGTGCATGTGCCCATGCGTGCATGTGTGCATGTGTGCATGTGCCCATGTGCGCATGTGTGCATGTGCACATGTGTGCATGTGTGCATGTGTGTATGTGCGCATGTGCGCATATCAGTGGTGACATTGTGTACACATTGTAAACTGTGTTTCCTGTCTTACTCCCACAGGTTCTGGTGCTGCTCTGGTGTCGTGCAGCAGGGAACCTGAATCAGCTGCTGTGGATAGTGATAATGATGATACCTGTGTAATGGCACAGGCAGGTGTGCCAGGGTCCGTCACTGGTCAGCCAATTGACACTACACAGCTGTCGACCCCATCAATGTGCACAGTCATCCTGCCAATACATCCTTTGTCACCAATGTCCCTAGGTGATGGACAGGATACAGTGGTCATTGATCAGGGTAATGTGGTACCGGTGGCACATGCATCCCCGCACTGCAGCCATGGCCAGGGTCCCGACATGGTACCACACAGGCAGACATCCATGGGTTCTCATGGGAGCATCCGTGGGTGTACTGCCCCTGTCAGACGTGCCCACAGAGGTCTTTCAACCCCAGTTATGTTTTGGATTGTAATGCAGGCACAGTCACATATGGAACGGTACACCAGACAGGGTCTGAGGGAGCTGAGAGCATGTCACACAGCCATGAGTGACAGTATGCGTGATGTTGCTGCTGCCATCCGCAACTTCACCGAGGTCATTGACAGACATTGGGGGCACACATTAGATCTGTTCCACAACTATATGTCCATGAGCCAGGGTAATGGTGGATGGTTGAGGCGTCGACGTGGCCGTATGCCAGCAACAGCAGCAGCTGGCAGCCATCGCAGATGACAACAGGGCCGTGGCCACTCACATAGTGCCAGCAGCAGCCCCAGCAATGCTGGGTCTGTGCTGTCATTGGACCGCCCAAGGAGACCACGTGCACATGGCGCTGGACAGTCCCAACAGGGACCTGTCTACAGTCAACAAACACCTGCTTCTGATGACAGTACCCATTCTGGCTTAGTACCTGATATGGTCCGTAGCACCCCTGCCAGGCACAGGTACCGTGTCAGTGGCCACAGACAGTGATCTGTATGACCTGGCAGGTACAGTCTGTGGCTGTCCACAAACACCTGTATATGGCAGCCATGAGGTGGGACTGTGTGCATTCATACACACATGCAAATGTGATAACACCTAGGGCTACCGCATACACGCACACACTGCATCAACATTGCCCCATCTTGTACTGCTGTCTCTCACCAACACACGCACACAGACATGTCAATTGGTTGTATCAGTGGCAGACACAAGGCATACCAGGTACACACCCTGTGCATATGATGAAACTATGCCACCTCCTGCAATCTGTAAAATCGGTGCAGGAACAGGTTAACATGGTGCTGATGCACAGAGTGAGTACATAGATGTATTGTAATAGTATGATGTTGACAACAGTACAGTGTAATGATAGCATTGTGGGTATATACCAGCATGGCTGATGCAGTTACAGTATGAATGTCATTATATTGTTTTGTGCACCCATAGTAATTACCACAGTGTTCTGTCTGCATGTTTGCATACTGGTGGTGAGGCTGTGAAGGGATGGCCACCTACATAGGTAGCACAGGGGATACAACAATGTACATATTGATACTCAATGATGGCCATGTCAACTGCGAGTTGCATGCTGTCCACACACGACTCTGCACTGCAGTTGTTTCAGGATGTTGATATTTGTGCAGTACTACACAACAGGTTCAAGGCTCACAAGAGCACACTAGCACTACAAGGTCACACCTCATACCATGCATAGCAGCACCAAAACACATAACTAACTATGACAGGAGGGAGAGTGTCCATATATGTCAAGGTTACTGTGGTGCCAGGACAGGTAGCATACATCATACTAAGTCTGGAACTACTGAGTGAGGGCTCAGTGTCTGTTATTTGACGTGTATTATTACAGGTATGAGCACTTGGGTATCAGGCCAGTTATTCAACATTACAAAGGTACGTGGTCTATACACTTGTGTGGGGTGCGGCTGGACCCAGCCTGTCTGACCTGGGAATGTCTGGGTACTGGCTTATAGTGCCTGCATATATGCACTGTTACCTACTGGAAGTCGTACACCTTGTTTGTTGTACCATAGTCTACATACAGGCCTGCTGACTGTAGCTTTGTTTGTATGCATATTTGCCTGTTATGTTCCTGAAACACTGATTCCACCTGCAGTGCAGATATACTGTGCCTCTGTGGATCCCTAGTGACATCTGTGCTGCTTACTGTACTGATGTCCATGTGTCACTTGACAGAACATCACTGTTTGTCCTGTTTGCATGTAGCTTGCCTATAACACATTGCATATGACTTACCTCACATTTGCTCAAGACAGCATTCATATATGCCAGCACTAACAGATCAGGAGCACTACACCCTCACATAGTCACCTTGAGTACCTTGTTCCCCATTGGCCCTATGTGTCGTTACTTAGTATGGGAGTCACAATGCTATGGTAGCATGTGCAAAGGTCACCTGCCGATCTACTCTCAGGTCCAGTTGGTGAATCTGTGAGTCTTGTGGCAATGTTACAGCTGCTTCATGTACACAGACAACCCTCTCCCCTTCCCATACATGTACAACACATGTGAGAGATGCAACCACATAGCCAAACTGGGGGCTAAGCTCTGTTTACACAGCACTGGCATTCCCTCTCAGGTGGAGTGGGATACTACAGTGAATACAGTACCAGTCTCCCATAGACCTGCCACGACCACAATCCAAACACGGAAACACACAGGTACATTATTGGGCTCTCAGTATAGCATCCTGCCTGAGCAGCTGACACCTGCAAAGCAGACACACAAGCAAACATTAAGCCAGAGCAGAGCACATGCAACACATAGCTCACAAAGCCTGTGTGCCAAACAGTCACAGGCCATACGGCTAGACAACACACCTGCTACAGTTGTATGAGGTACCTCTATCATCACGTAAACTGAGGTCCTGCTCCCAGGCTGAACAAGGTGACAGTCACGCTGAGCTGCCCGTCGGGCACTATGATCCACCACATAACACAAGCATACCGGTCACTCCAAGGCATGTAGAAGTATGACTCAGTCATTGTCTGTGCCAGTGTGTATGACCTCTGACTCACCTCCCTGGACTACATGTTAGGGGACATAGAAGGGCTCTCTGAGCTTGTGTGACAGGCTGGTATGACCCTGGCCTTGAGTAGCATCTCACCCTCACCATGAATGCTGCCACAATATGTAGACAGGATCATAAGTTTCTGCAATTAACGTATCTTTCAGTGACATTCAATGGGGATCCAATGCCTGTCAGTGTGGGATTACATGCTGGACATGTCACATTGCATTGCTAGGGACAGCTTGCAGCTGTCACCCATGGGCCATTGTATATTGGCAGAGGCTGTTGCTAGTGCCTTTGTATGCAAGGCTGACATTACATAGCCACCTACACAGGATGGGACACTAATAGCAATGCTACTCAACAGCAGCAGTGTAAACCTCAAGATGCATGCAGTGGAAACTGTCCTTAGCATGGGGTACAGCAATATCCGTGCAATAAGAGACTCCTGGTACAAGTCTCCCATAAGTTGCACACCATCAGTGCCAGGTCATTCCTGATACCATGCTTGTCATCCCCTACACATGCACCAAACCAGAACAGGGGGGATGTATCCAAAGGCACCTCAGATACACACATCCCCAGGTTGGTGGCACTGCACAAAGCATCAGAGCCTCTCCATGTGCACCACACAGTGGGTTAGACTGCCTTCAGGTTCATAGCCTGGCACACACCACACTCCCATACCCAGGAAACCCACTTGGCTTCCTGACAACACTGGGAATATGACGGTCTCTACACACACCATTATATGGTTGTATTGCGACTACCCTAACATACAGTGTGAGCATTATTCTAGCTGCAAGACCCTATCTGAAGGGTTCCTATCATTCATTCCCTGCATTGCTATGGAACAACCTGTTACCACTCCCACAAGTGGTGACAACATGCTGCACCTGTTCATCACCAACATGTGGACTATATGCTCCAGACCAATCATGTATCCCTCGCTGGTGGGATGACACCTTCTACAACCCACACTGTATAGTCACATACCACATGCAGCCCCTGCACAGAACACCGCAGTCAAACAGTTGTCTGATGAATATTCCATGTATTCGCATGAGGCAGGCTTTGGACATGGGAACCCTTGCAGTTCACAGGTACATATGTGTAGGTGGCACACACATACATCATGAGTGCATTGATATTACTAATATAATGTATGTTGTGCAATATTGGGAACAACACCCCACACACATGGACAAACTGTGTGACAAAAATACACATGGCATTTGTAGGATTCAAACCCCTACCTAAGTATGTTATGACACTTGTTAGAGATGCAGTAGCGGAGCACGCTATTCACATTACTGGGTATAGTTTCTGCTCCTGACATATGTATAGTGTGCTGACATCATTATGGATGAAGATGTATGTACATCTGTGACTATCCATCACTACAGCGGAGAGCATATCTATGCATTAACTTTGCACAGGCACAGTGGCCTACTGTACTCTGGAGGCAAATGCCAAATACACTGTGGATAGCCTTCTGTATTGCCTAGGGACAACAGCCATGTATTGCACTCTACGGCCATATGTTTACCTGTCAGATGCAAGTATCTGTTGCTCATATACTGTTTGCGGGTCTTTATTGCCATAGCCTTCCCTATCTCTATAAACAACGTATGTACTGTGGGAGATGTTTGCATATGAGTGGGATCCAGTACTTTACTTATGTCTCTGTTGTAACTTCACTGAGTGCACTGGGCAGATGTCTGTATTGTGGGAGGTTCCTGTGTTAACACATAGAAATGCCAGATATGTGTGTGTAACTGCTGAACTGTGACATGGCCTAAGTGTGTGAGCATGCCTAGTTCGCAGTTTGTATGGCTTCTTGACTGCCACATCTCATTTATCTAAGTGTGTGAGCATGCCCAGTGTGACCTTTCCTTATGTTGGGATTTGTGGACCACCACACTTTTGTTTGTGTGTGGACGCCATCTATATATCACATGTACAGTTGAGTGTTGGACATCAGGTTGTGTTCTTACTGCCCAACTGCTTTGTGTCTGAACCTAACAGGCATTATGCTGTGCCTGCAGGGTCACCATGGGATAGTTTGCATACAGTTGTCATCATCCTTTCCTGCTGACCAAGCAGTTGTATTGTCGTATAGTGTACTGGTGCAGTACTTTCAATGTGGTGGACAGTATAATCGGTTTCAGTCCTATCACTGCTTGTAATATTTATAGTGAGCACACCAGATTGGTTGAGGGCCAGTTGTGCAGATATGACCATGTTGCATTTTGTTCAGATATGGACAGCATAGTACATGATTGTCCGACATTGTTAATGTATTCCACAACTTGTGTGGACAATGACAAACAATGTCCATGTGCCCTAGTCCATTTGTAATGCTAGTCAGAGAGTGTTTGTCCTTCAACACACATTTACTGGTGTTTGCCATGACATATGTCACGGTTAGTGTGATGTGCCTCTGTCTACCCGTGACATACAGGTGATATCCAGGGTACACCTGCCATCTCCCATCCAGTCATCATGATTCCTCTGGATGACAGTCACTGGGGGACTCCCTGGATATCCTGTAGTGGGAGTTTAGTCATGAGTGGAGTGAGCTTTTGGGTTATGGACCAATCGGTACAGCATGTCCTGTTTATGTCTGTGCTGGGGTTCAGGCCTGTCAGCTGCATAGGTCACCAGCATTCAGTGTTTACATGGTGCCAAATGTCCATTGATACCAGATTGGTCATGGCTCTATACATCAGGCACAGTTCACCTCCAGCCAGGCAGTATGGCTCTGTGTGGAGCTGCAGTTTCTTTACTCAGGTGACACATGGCATCTGTTACAGCTCTGCGATCCTCCTGGTGGGGATTTGTGTGGCCTTTCCAGTTTCTGCAAGTGTCTGCTATGGTACATCCCTGAAGGGCCATTGTACACAATTGTGAGGCTGCTGATGGATGACTGGAGAGGCACATTGCCCTACCCTAACCAAGCTGTGCTTACCTTCATGATTAGGTGGGTATATGGTATGTTTCTGTAACCACTACATACACATGGTTGTCACATGCAGGATATCTATCACCTTGTGTCCCCAGGTCTGTTATTTCTCCTGATGTACTTACTGGGTTAACACCTATATGGTAATTTCTGGCCATGTACTGTGTTTCCACAGGGGTTGACTATACACTATTCTGCATTTAACTTGTTGACATGGCTGTGGCACCACTTGTGTGTTTCTATGTGTGCCTTTTGTAGGTTGCTTGTGTCAGCTGGAGGGTCCGATATGGTGGCCAGTTTGTAGTCCTCTGCAAACCTGTTCAGACAGAGTCCATCCATGTTGGCCTGTACCTATGTGACATATATAGCATACAAGAGAGGTCCCAGGACCATGCCTTGTGGGATGCCAGTTGTACCTGGTTTGCAGTCTGCCATGGCTACAGCATGTCTGCCAGGTCAGTCCTGTCCTTGAGCTGGTTTGCAACCCATCTTCTTGCATAGGGGTTTATAGTTAGGCTGGTGAGCTTATCTGTACTGCCAACTAGGGTATTGTATGGAAGGGTTTAGCAAGGTCCAGATAGGCTGTGTGATCAACATTACCCACATCAATGGGCTTGGTGCATGTTTCACATGAGTCAGACATGTGTAAGGGGCAGGATCTGCCCTATGACAGCCACACTGGGTAGGGTCCAATGTCTGTAGGTACCCAGTCTCGTTATTCATGGGATCCATGATCATCCTCTCCATTACTTTGCCAACCTAGATAGTCGGGGTTGAGGGGTGATAGTTTGCAGTATCCATTCAGGCACCCCCTTTGTGGTGTGGGACCACAGTTGCTGTACACTGCTCTTTAGGTACATATCCTGTGGTAGGACTGATAGTGCACAGTAATAATATTTGCTGTTCCATTCTTCTTACAGTACTTGTCGGACACGACCCAGGACACCATCTGGTACCATTGATGCTGTGTGCTGTGCTTTGTGGATGCTGGCTGTTACCTCAGCATCTGCAATGTCGGGGGCCAGCACTCTCCCGGGATAGATATTTGGCAGTTAGGTGCTGGTGGGGAGGTTGGAAGGAATCTGTTCGGTAGGCTGTTGGCAATGTGTGTGGGTTTGGTGTATTGTTTGTGATATTAGAGTGCTGCAGAGCATATCTGTGGATTATCACCATAGTTCCTACCATCAGGTAGGACAGCTGTGTGATAATCCTTTGTGTCCTGCACAATTTGTATCATCATAGGTTCATAGGTTCATACTAGGCTATCTGCCCTGGCCTTGTTTGAGCACGGACAGACTGTGTGTGGGTCTCAACACCCCTTGCAATGTGCATATTATGCCCACATAGGGTTTACTTTCCTAGATGTGACACAGGGATGGCCCCCAGTGTACACCTACTATCGCCCATGCACTTCACCGGATTTCTCTTGTTGAGTTTGTGTGTGGAGCTCAGCCTATCATGGACTGGGATTCTGTTCCAGAGTGTCCTGAGCCTCTGGGTTATGGATCTGTCCCTCCAGCACATCCTATTAATCTATGTGTAGAGGTTCAGATATCTCACTGTGGTGTGTCTGCTGGATTTGGGGTTTCTGCAGTGGAGCATGTCCATTCATTCTGGATTGGACATAGACTTGTACATCAGGCATACATCACCTCTGACTGTGCAGTATGCTTCTGAATTGGGCTGTGGTTTCTTCAGCCAGGCTGCAGATGTCCAATGTTTGGACCCTTTATCCTGTTGGTGGGGTACATTTGGGGTCATTCTGACTGCTGCATGTGTAAGGTAAGGTACATCCAAACTGGGGCATAGTTGTCACATATGGGCCTGATAAGGGAAGGGTATGGGGGCACAGTGACCTCTGTAGCTCTACATGTGCATCCTTTCATATTAAGGTGGGCAATATAGCAGGTCTTCCTGGCCACCTTGGCAATGTGAGTGTCACATGACAGTTTACCATCCACTTGTGTCCCTAGGTCCATGATTACTTCTTCCATACATAATGGATTGCCTCCTATGTCATACTTTGTGTGTGCCTTGTTTGGTATTTGTTGAGACATTCATACTCTGAAGTGTCTTCAGGAAGGCTGGCTGGGGTACCTGGGTTTGTGTGTGGGGTCTGTAGCAGGCTTCAAACAGGTACACAGTTTGAGACAGTGTTACTTGCCCATGGATAGTCCATGCTGCTTCTTGCTGTGGTACCAACCCAGGGGTGTGGTTATTCTTGATAATTACTGGTAGCCACACTCCTATTGGCGTGTGTTCCATGTTTTGGAGCTGTAGAGCATGGTATGAGGCATAACCTGGTAGTATTAGGGTGCTCTTCTGGGCCTTGCCCAGGTTTCTGTTACAGAATGCATATTACAATTATCCATGCTGTGGTGGGTTTGGTCTGCATGCACCTTATAGGTTAGACTTCTGGCATTGGGTAGCATTACGTCCAGGTTATTATCCCGTGTGCTACCTATGGTGGTGGGTTTGTGTTTCCAGACTTACCTATTCCAGGCACAGTGGGGGTGACAACAGCCTTTGCCAGTATCTACACAACCAGGTGTGCTGGGTGCATGCCATCCCTAGCAGGTGGGGCATCATGTCTTGCTTGGCATGTCACCCAGGCTGTTTGTGTTCCCCCTTGCTAACAGCAATACCTCAGCCAATTATTGTACTTGATCTTGTTGTCTTCATAGTGTGGCATCATGCTTGGTGAGGGTGAGATGTTAGGTTGGGTCTTCATGTTTGCATATACTAGATGGTGTTACAATGCTTAACAGATGGCAATCATGCCTCAGTTGGTGCTGCAGGGCTGCCTCTGTCGGATGCACATACTACACTCCCTGTACATGTTTGAGAGCAGGTTATGTCATGTTAGGCATCCCTGTTACTATATGAGTGAGTCAGAGAGTGGTATCATTCCCAGGGTTCCTACTCAGCCAGTGTATGTGCTATGCATTGCCTCTTTGTCAAGGCCAGGGCATACTGGGCACGTCTCCTTCTGCCTACTGGGGCAGGCTCAGGTTGTTCCTCCTCCGAGTCACGCTCTGCCTGTGATGGCCTTGGCAATGGTGGGGGGCTGTTTGTCCGGTCCCTATGCTGGTCCTGCTGCAGCTGTTTCCGCAGGATCATATTATGTAGCATAGCACATACCATGACAATTTGGGTACATGTAGTTGGTGAGTACTGCAAGGCTCCACTAGATATGTCCAGGCACCAGAACCGTGACTTGAGCAGCCCAAACACACGCTCTATTACATTACGTGTTTGTGCGTGTGCCTCATTATGGCATTCCTGTTCAGGTGTGCGTGCGTTTCTGATGGGTGTCATCAGCCACGGCTCCAGTGCATAACCTGCATCTCCCAATAGGTGACCATGTGGGATGTCCCCATTGGCAAATGTCGGGTACAGCTGCGTCAAATGCCAGATATGGGAATCATGGTAGCTCCCAGGGCAGCCAGCACACACATTCATTATTATGCCCTGGGCATCACACATGACCTGGCAGTTGATGGAGGGGAAGCCCTTGTGGTTAATGTAGGCCCTACCCTGCTCACTGACTGGTGCTATGATGCATATTTGCGTGCAGTCTATTGCACCCACTACCTCAGGGTGTTCTGCTATTTGCTGGAAGAGATGCATGTTGCTGGCCAATACCTCATGGGCATTGGGGAAATATACATGATCACCGACATGTGCTGACATGGCATCCAGGAACTGGTGCAGTACTCTTGAAGCTGATGCCTGTGATATCCCCATCATATCACCAGTTGGTCTCTGGAAGGTACCTGTTACTAGTATTCTTAGGCCAACACATACCTTGGTTTCCACTGGGATGGGTTCCCCTCTGTTGGTTCTGTGTGTGAGGCGTGGCCTGCACAGCTCAACAATTTGCTGCAGGAGGTCTCTGTCCACTCTATAGCGCTCCAGTATCTCCAGCTCATGTAACCCCTGGTAGGTGACCCTGGGCCTGTACACTCTTCTCTGTCTCCTCACTGTGGGTTGTCTGGCAGCATTTCCATTGTCACCACCCTCAGCAAGTCTCCTATGTCTCCTTATGACAGCTATGGCAGCCCCTA
The DNA here is from genome assembly GCF_019279795.1 of Protopterus annectens. NCBI lineage: Eukaryota > Metazoa > Chordata > Ceratodontiformes > Protopteridae > Protopterus > Protopterus annectens. The sequence continues at coordinate 508,335,956 of NC_056739.1, forward strand.
GCATGTTTGGTCTGAGTGCAGCTTTTTCAGTTTTCACTTCTACTAGCTTACTCCTGTCTTGCAGTGTCTCTTGAGAGAAACATACTGCAATGCTGTTTGCAGTGTTTTAAGTGTTGGGCTGGGCTTGTATTCTGCCTGTGTAATTGCCTGCTTCTAATTGTTTTCACCTGCTACCTCTACAGGTATTCCCTGCTAGTTTCCTACTATTTCTTCTGCTTCCTTTTCCTCTCTGTTTCCTCAGGGGGGAGCAGCACGCATACCAGCAAAAACACGCTCACAGTGGCTACCACACGCAGACACATGCTTACACGGACTAGAATTTGCTTATTCAGGTTAAAACGCACGCACACCAGTGCAAACAGGTTTACAGATCTTTAAACAGGCTCCTACATGCTTACTCTGCCTTACACGCGCGCACTCTGCATTACTCGCGCCTCTCAGCATGCACACGCATGCATTCATGCACAGCAAGAAACTTTGGTTTTGGCCACAGTGTACACCTTCCATTTCTTGACTTTCCCATGCTTATCTGTTGACACTCCTCTTTTTCTGCTGTGTGATTGACATGTTTCACATACCACTTTGCTCCAATGAGCTTGATTTCTTCCTGACATTCCCCCCTGTGATGTCGCCTATCTCCTACTCTGTTACTCCCACTTATCTAACTCTTACACTACACAGAACATGCTCATTTGCTATGTGACAGTGTGATTCACTATCCTACCACTCATTTACATAGGATTGCCTACTAATGCTTAATTACATGTCTTACACTCAGCTTCCCCCCCTTAGCAACCAATAGATGGTGGCCATGTTGTTTTTGGTCTGCTAGTCCCTGCATTGCAAATCCATGCATTACATAAAACCCACATTTGTGGGTTTCAAACCTTTATTTTTCTGTTTTATATAGCGCAGCCCGTTTGCGTGGGGCTGCACTGCGTTTAAACATCACCGATCTCAAAAAAAAAAATGTATTTAATTTCATGTTTGCATCAGGTTAACATGCCAATGGCCACATATTTGGCCATTGGCATGCTGACTGCAACATTTGCACACTTTATTTGGAGCTGTCATGGCTCCGTTGTGTTATTTGCAGTAACATACTCAGTTGTCAACTGAGTACATTTCTGCAACTAACACGACTCTTACATGGGCTGGTTTCAGCTTCGTGGATCGCTAATCTACCTCATTTGCATGCCTTTCGGCTGCAAGTAGGGTGATTAGCATATCCACGCCCTGCCCATGTAAGAGTCATTTTAGCTGTCTCTTACACGGGATTTCGGACTGTTCCTGGATCGCGACGGCTGCATGGTGTCTTACACGGCTCTTAGACTCCGTGCAAGCCATCATGAATCCTGCCCATATTTTTTTCCTTTCTTTATATTTTTATATATGTATATCTATATTATGACTCTACTTTTATATATATATATATATATATATATATATATATATATATATATATATATATATATATATATATATATATATATATATATATATATATACATATATATATATATATATATATATATATATATATATATTTCATCAGACACACACACACACACACACACACACACACACACACACACACACACACGTGTGTGTGTGTGTGTATATATATACAACACAGAAAAGGTTCCACAAAGCTTTCTCCCTAATGTTGTATGCCTCTATTGCATGATATGTTTGAAAAAGCAACATTAATTACTACAACTGAGATGGTATAGTGGCACAGTCTTCTGAGTGTAGTGTTCAGTGTCATGGGTTCAACAGTATGCATGACACAACAATGGGATGACGTGAGGATTGAGGTCAGTACCTAATGAGAAGCAATTGAGTCCTGGAATTGTGATATTTCAGTCAATATATGTTAAGATATATACTGTTGCTATATCAACTTTCTCAACTTATCTAGTTTGTATTTTGGGCATGTCCCTATTTTCAGGCCTTTGTCCCCCCACTTTGTCAGGCTTGGTCCAGATTCATTGCACTAAGGGGTTCTGAGCATACCTCTCCACTGCCAGAATTTTCACATTGTGTCCAGATGTTTGGACCATACTTTTGTTCAGTTCTATAATGTATTTCTATTTGTCTGGTAAACCACAGTGATGATCCAAGGATTTATGTCAGTATTTATTTATTTTTATTTTATTTATTTATTTGCAGTTGGTTTATCAGGATTGTCCATTGGGCCAAGATGAACCCGTTTTCAATGGAGTCCTGGGGAGAAAAGCTCCAGTAACAAGTTTAATAGGTTTTACATTAGATTACAAAAATTTACAAATGATGTATCTTAGAGCATGACATTGCAAGAAGTATAGCACCAGAAACGAGGTTACAATAGGTTTTAGGTTAAATTACAATGTTTACAATTGATACAGCTTAGATCATAAGGTTACAAATTGTACAGACTGGTGATGAATGTTACAGAAGATGCATACTAGAAAAGAAAAACATTTTTAATGTAAGTAATGGGAAGCCATTAACTTTTAGGAAGCTTGAATATATGACACATAATACATTTTTGTAAATGGTTTACTTGGTACAAGCAGAAGAGGTAGGAAAGGAAGTTATCAGAAAGGAAGGGAAAAAGTAATTGCCAGTGTATATTATGATGGATGAGAGCAGGAGCATTCCCACTGGGATAGTAGATGAGAGTGAAGAGATTTTTTGAATATAAAGTGGTTAGAGGTGGTACGAATGGATGGTGGTAGAGAGTTCCAGAGACGTGCTAGACCATAGGATAGGAGATTTTTCCCTGAGGGGCGAGTTGGTTTGTGCAATTCTATTAGGTTTTGGTTGTTAGATCTTAGTACTCTGTTGGGTAGGTGCATTTTAAATGCAGAGGAAAGGGATGGACATAGTAAGGGGTTGAAAATGAGCTTATGTGCAAGAGTCAGTTGGGTGTAGGTGAGCTGATTGGATAGTTCTAGCCATTTTCATTTGTGAACAGAAGAACATTGGTGGCTAGTAGCAAATTTAGCTATTTTGTTGTAACATGAGGAAAGTTGTGTTTTAAGGGAGGAATGCAGGTTGGTTAAGAGTGGGGCTCCATAGAGAAGGGAGGGGATTAGAAATGAGGTAGAGAGAGTGATTTTAGTGGAGGGTGTAAGGTAACGATTTTGTCGGTAGAGCATGCCTAGTTTTTGGTGAGTTTTTTTTATATTTAGTAGAAGGTGGGAGTTGAATTTAAGCTTATTATCAATTTGGACCCCTAGTAATTTAGCCACAGACACCAATTCTAGAGATGTGCTGTTATGACTAGTGAAAGAAAATGTGTTTATATTGATAGAGGTGGCTTTAGAGGGAGTAAAAAACATTAATTTAGTTTTAGAGGCATTTAGTGCTAGGTGATTTTCTTTCATCCATTGTTCAGTGATTGAGAATGCATCTTGTGTAAGCTTTTGCAGCATGGAGATGGATGTGGCAGAACAGATAATAGTTGAATCATCTGCATATTGGATTTTATTAGAGGAAGGGATAGAATTGCGGAAGTCGTTTATGAATATATTAAAGAGGAGAGGACCTAGTATAGATCCTTGGGGAACTCCAGTTGGGGTATTAAGGAAAGAGGAGGTGGCCTTTTTCCATTTTACTGATTGATATCTGTTAGATAAGTAACTGGAAAGTTTAAAGAAAAAGAAGATAGGTTGAGCTGAGGGAGTTTAGTTAGAAGAAGTTTGTGAGAGATAGTATCAAAGGCCTTAGAGAGATCAAGTAGGAGGGTAGAGACAATATGGCTGGAGTCTCAGGCCTTATTTACAGTTTCCAGGAAGGAGAGGAGGGCTGTCATAATGCTATGACCAGGTCTAAAGCCATGCTGTGTTGAAGTTAGTAGGTGATTGCCTAAGAGATATGGAAGGAGTTGTAGTTAAACACACTTTTCTAGGAGTTTTGAGATGGGAGGTAGGATAGCGATGGGATGGAAATTAGTGGTATTATTGTTATTACCACCTTTATGTAAGGGTATGATAAAAGCCTTTTTCCATATTTGGGGTACTATGCTTTCTTGGATAGAGCGGTTGATTAGAATACTAATGGGGTAGGCAATGGTTTCTGCAGCTATGCTAAGAAAGTATGAAGGGACGTTATCTGGGGCATTAGAGTATGACTTCAGTTTCTGAGGAGTTTTTTTATGGTAGATGTGGGTATGGGTTTAAATGAGAAAGGAGAGGAAGGGGAAGAGAGGGCATTAGAGGATGTTGATAATGGAGAGGAAGAGAGTGTAGTAGTAGGAGTGGAGGTAAACGTGTTAGTAGGGGAAGGCGGGGGTGAAGTGGAGGGAGTGGTGTTGTTAGAGAATGTCAAGGTTAGTTTAGAAATAGAGTTAATGAAAAAAGAGTTAACTTGTGTGGCCAAATCTATGTCTGTAGCATTGGGGTCTGGGCTGGGGTTGTCTATTTTGCCAGGATTGATAAGGGTAGAGATTCCTTTCCAGAATTTCTGAGGGTTAGTTTTATTGCTGTTTTGGAGTATGGAGAAGTAATTTTGTTGGTCTGTGATAATAAGCTTTTTTACTTTATTTCTAACTAATCTGTATTTGTTTTGAGTTATGGGGGACCTATTTTTCTGATAAAGTGCCCAGACTTTATCTCTGCATCGCATGGTTGCTAGTGTATTTTTGGTTAGCCAGGGGGCAGTTTTGATTTTTATTCTCTTAGTCCATAAAGGAGCATGGTGGTCTAGAAGGTTTAAGAAGGTTGAGTTGAAGGGGGCAACAGCATTATTTAGAGGTAGAGTTTTTAGAATGTTCCAGTTTATTGCTTTTAGGGAGTCAGTAAAGGCTATAGGATTGAAATTTTTTGGTTGCGAGTAGTAATGTAATTATGTGTTTGGTGTAGAAGTGAAGGCAGTCAATATGAGAATGTGGGTAGGTGGTCACTAAGAGGGTCTGGAAGTATACCACTATCAGAGAAATAATGAGGGTGAGAGACTAAAATCCAGTCTAAAATGCTACCACTGGTGAAGTTTTTTTGAGGGGTGGGTTGTGGAGTTAATTAGCTGTGAGAAGTTATAAAGGTTGATGTTAAGTGGGTTTGTGGGAGACTGAATGGAGGACCAATTAATATTCATGTCTCCCATGATTATTGTTTCATTACTAATGTTGATGGAGAGCCAGGAGAGGATGTCCTCGAGTGTAGCAATATTGTCACCAGGAGGGGTGTAGAGAGAGGCTATACATATGTGCTTGTATATATTAATCTGGAATAGTGCTAGGAGTAGTTCGGCATTATTGAAGTGGAGAATAGGTTTGTTATATGGAGTAACTGACAAGGAGGATGAGTATAGGAGAGCTACTCCACCCCCTTTTTTACAGGTTCTGTCTTTTCTTATGATTGAATAGTTGGGTGGTGTTATTTCAGAGTCTTTTATATGGGGTTTTAACCAAGTTTCAGAGATGGATAGGATATCAGGTTTATTGTGTCTAAGCCAGGCATGGAGGTTTGGGATTTTGTTCACTATGCTTTGGGAGTTTAGAGAGGTAAATAGTATGGACTTGTTTGTAGTGGATGAGGTGGAGGGGCCAGGATTAGGGTGAATGTCTCCTGATAATAGTGTGGTAATTAGAAATAGGATTGGGTTGGAGAGGTATCTGGACTGCTTAGAGTATGGGTTAGGCTTTATTATGATGATGAAGGATTTGTTAGTAGCTATGGTGGTAGAATGTTTATGAGGGGTGATAAGTTTATAAGGGAAGAGTAGTTGGTTATTTATATCATATAGATAGGGAGATATTATGATGTGTGAGTTTGAGGGAGGTAAGTTGAGATGGTTGGTTATGTGAAAGGATTGTGAGTGGTTAGTATGATTGGGCTGGGTGAGGTAGTAGATGTAGGATATATTGAGGAGAAGTAAGAGCAGAGTGGAGAAGGATGAAGGTTTTGAAATCATAATGAAGATGGATGTTGAAGGAGGCAGTTAAGAGTTGGTACATAGTTGCTGAGTAAACTATAGGTGCAAGGATGTTATATATAGAGAGGTATAGGTAAGCCTCTAATTACTATAAGGGATTGGAGACTAGACTAATGCTTGTGTATGCGTAGGTTTTGGGAGTGGGTGTTGACTGAAAAATGGAGACTAATTGGCCAGGTAATGTATTTTAGGTGTATTGAGTGATGATTGGTATGGGTGGGATAAGTGAGTGGGTGTTGACAAAGATGTGGAGACTAAATTGGTTAGGTAGTGTAGTGGGTGTGGGTATTAATGTAGAGGTCCTGGGACGGGTGGGAATTGGGGGCAGGGTAGGGGAGCGGAGTGAGCCTGCAGGGTGAACGGAGGGGGTTGAGCCAAGGAAGGCAGGACCAGAACGAGAACCTATCAGTGGAGTGTTGGTTGGAGAAGGTAAGTACAGGGGACAAGGATTTAGTGGGATAGAGTAGTCAAAGAATTAAAAAAGAAAAAGAGAAAGAAAAATAGAGAAATTAGAACTTGTGTAGAATACAAGAGAGTAAAGTAAGAGATATGGGAAATCAAGAGTTTTGGGGAGAGGGTGCCATCTACTGGACAAATGCTAAAAGTGCACCTGTGATTCCCCCAGGGAATTCTCTAAACTGAAAATGTTGAAGAGAGAAGGGAACTTGTATGACTAAGGGAGCTAGAAGAGGGATGAGTATGTGGGGAACAGAGTTGAGAAGAGTTTGGCTGCTGGCTTTCCTGGCAAGGAGCATACTGAAAACCTAGCAGGGTTTTAGATAAAATGGCATTACAATGGTTAGCAACAGTTGCACATACTTCCTTAGTTTCTTCTAGGAGAAGCTTAGTTCAATTCCCATAAAGGGGCTGAGGCAGCAGAGCTTGTAATATATTCTTTTAGGAGTGAGCATCCAAGCCAGGCGTAGTCACAGAGGGTAATGCAGGACAAGGAAACTGTAGAACAGGAGAGAATGTAGAGAGAGAAATTTTAATTTAGTAAGAGAAACTGTAACAAATTAGCTCTAAACAGTAGCATACACTTTCAAATACTAGTTAAAAACACAAGTGTTCAGAGCAGCAGCAACCTCAGATATATATTATATTATATTAATACTCAGTAAATAAATGACATGACATTTCAGTTTCCATCCTCATGTCCTTCAGTGATTGTCTGCTGAAACACACACTGTTGCTGTAACACTTTTTCATTTGTAACAGCAATTTTTCAAATATGTCCATACATGTGGCCCATTCCCCACACCCTTTTACAGCCTTTGTACAGATTCCTTGCACTAACAGGTTGAGAGGGATGGTTATTAGGTATAACTGCACTGCATGTTATATACATACATATATAGCTATATATATATATATATGTTCATAGGTTCATAGATTCATACTAGGCTATCTGCCCTAGGGCATTTATAAGCCTAGCCAGAGTGTGTTTGGCTTTCGCCACCCATTTTAAATTAATTTTGCTATGCCCTTTTTCAAGGTTAGTATACTGTGCCTCTGTCTAACAGTGACACAGAAGTGATACCCGTGGTAAACCTACAATCTCCCATCCACTCATCAAGATTCCTCTTGAAGAGGGTCAATGAGGGACTAACCTGGACTGCGATTTTATTTCAAAGTGAAGGGAGCCTCTGGGTTATGAATCTGTCCCTCCAGCATGTCCTATTTATTTCAGTGCTGAGGTTCAAGTCTCTCGAGTCTGAGCCGATGGGATTTGGATTTTCTGAAGTGCAGCATGTCCATTAATTCCGGGTTGGACATGGCTTTATACGTCAGGCAAAGATCGCCTCTGAGCAGGCGGTATTCCACTGAGTAGAGCTGGAGTTTCTTTAGCCGGGCAGCATATGGCATCTATTTGAGCCCTTTGAGCCTCTTGGTGAGGTACTTTTGGGGTCTTTCCAGTTGCTGCAGGTGTCTGGTAAGGTACATCCCAAAGGGTGCATTGTACTCAATTATGGGCCTGATGAGGGATGAGTAAAGAGGCACGATGACCTCCCCTGATCTAGATGTGAATCCCTTCATGTTTAGGTGGGCTATATAAAATGTTTTTCTAACCACTTTGGCCACGTGGTTGTCAAATGAGAGATGGCCATCAACTTGGGTCCCCAGGTCCATAATTACTTCTTCTGTACTTAATGGATTACCACCTATGTGGTAATTTGTGGGCACTTTGTTTTTGCCAAAGGGGATGACTATACACTTTTTGGCATTTAGCTTGAGGCCATGGCTCTGGCACCAGTTGTCTGTTTCTATTAGGCCCTTTTGGAGGATGCTTGTTTCGGCTGGAGAGTCAATTATGGCACCCAGTTTGCAGTCATCTGTGAACTTGGTCAGCCACAGTCCTTCCGTGTTGGCATGTACCTTCGAGAAATATATACCGAGCAAGAGAGGTCCCAGGACTGAGCCTTGTGGGACACCACTTGTAACTGGTTTGGAGTCTGACATGGCTCCAGCAATTCTAACCATGTGGGTTCTGTCTTTGAGCCAGTTTGCAACCCATCTAGTGACATAGGGGTTTATATTTAAGCTGGTGAGCTTATCTATAATGCCGGAGTGGGGTATTGTATCGAAGGCTTTTGTGAGGTCCAGGTAGGCTGTGTGGACCACCGTCCCCTCGTCAATGGCCTTGGTGACTGTTTCAATGAAATCGACCAGGTTTAGGAGGCAGGATCTGCCTTTAACAAAGCCAAACTGGGTAGGATCCAGTGTCTGTAGGTCCCCAATATCTTTATTTATGAGGTCCAAGATGATCCTTTCCATAGCTTTGCAGACCAAGCTAGTCAGGCTTATGGGTCGATAGTTACCAGGATCTGTTGAGGCACCACCTTTGTGGAGAGGGACCACTGTTGCTGTACGCCACTCTTTGGGTACATATCCATGGGTATATATACACATATACATTTTTTTAATTTTCCTTCCTTTATATTTTTTATGTATGTATATCTATATTATGGCTCTACTTTTCCATATATATGTTTTATCAAATATATATATATATATATATATATATATATATATATATATATATGTGTATCTAGGACGTTTGATTGAAAGATCAAATGTCCGAATCCATTATCACCGAACACACTTTACTGAAAGCGCTTTCACCAAAAAATGCTTACGGTAAAGTATGTTTAAAAAAAAAACAACATTAAACCTTCTTCTATAGGGCAAGCCCCTGCACTCTCTATGGGGCTGTGCCCCCACACCCCCCTTCTTTAATATTCTCACTCCAATGTCACACAACAGTGGGGAAAAGGGAATCTTCCCTTATCTGCACAGTAGTACGACCGGCACAATACTTATCCGAAAGTGCTGCTTCGGAGAACAGCACTTTTGGTTAAGTATGCTCGGTGAGTTCTGCTTCGGTGGAAAGTGCATTCAGGGATCTGTATGGATCCCATATGTATATATATGTATATATATATATATATATATATATATATATATCTAGTTTCCTAAAACCCATAACATCTTAATTCATACCATCTAAACCATAACATCGAAAACTCAAAACATCTAAAATTCATATCGAATTTAATAACATCTAAAATGTGCATCATAACATTGAACACTATAAATCACACGAAAATAATATCCCCTCCACATATAAAGACACCAAACTAATAAGCACACTTTTTACTACTTTTCTACAGGGGGACCAGCCCCCCCTGCACCCCCTATGTGGGGAACTCTGCCCCCCACAACCCCTGTAAATTAAATATACCAACTCCAAGATTGCACTACAGTGGGAAAAAGTAACCTCTGCCTGACTACTCTCTGTTTCTGTCTGTGTCACGGTCATCCCTCAGTAGTGTGCACTTTCTGCATGTCCCTTTGTAAAATCCCTGGCATAACTACATTATTTTCCTTCTTCTAAGTGAACTGCAGCTCCCCATTGGTGCATAAATAGTAAAAACAAACAGAAAGGTAACATTCAAATCAAAATGATAGGCTGCACTATTTCTGTAGTTGCCAACCTTCTCACTGATTGTTTTCTGTTTGGCAACTGCTGCTCCTCTTGGAAGGTGTAACCCACTCCATTTCACCCTTTGGGCTCACTCCACTCCCCTACCCTGCTCCCAAAGTCCACCCACCCCCACTACCTGCACTTTTATACATACCCTGACTCCACCCCACCTAACATCTCTCCATTCACAACACGCCTAATGACAAACCCCACCAACCTGTAGCTCTACATCACCCCAAACATCCACCCCTCCTACAGTGCTCTACATAACATTTCTCCCTATAACCCAATTTGGGCTACTGATCTCTCTCTCTCTTCTCTTACCTATCTCACACTTTTTCCCAACCCTTTTCATAACTCTCACACACACTATAATGCATCTTACCATTAACCTTACTTCCCATCCTACTCATCCATATCACATGAACTCTTTACTTCTAACCCAATCTATTTCTTCAAACCAAACCTCCTCCCAACCCAACCCCCCCTGTTCTCCCCTCTTAAATGTGGTAGCAGAAAATCACTACTCTCACACAACCAAAGCTACCCTTGCCTAACGCACTGCCTCACTCT